>NW_015112623.1:905031-917721 GCF_001443285.1 Poecilia latipinna | reverse complement strand
TTTTTTTTTTTTTTGATGAGATGCTTTGCTCGGCGAAGGTTTTGTATGATTAGTGTTTCTGCTGTCAACTCAGGTTGGCCTGTATCATGAGCAGCAAGCAGAAGACGGAGGCTCCTCCAAGGAGAATCGCAACATCTACAGTGAATCCATGCCCAGGAGGGTGGGCAGCTTCTACAGAGGTTTGTTTCCCACCGCTGCACCATGGAGGCAAACATGGCGGCTTAGATCGGGACCCCCTGGACCTTTTTTTTAGGGAAGTTTAGTGAAGGGGCAGTATTTCATATTTCCGGGCACTTTGTGTCATTTTGTAGCATAATCAAGTAACAAGCAAGTGTTAACTTCAGCTGTTAAAAAAAATCCTGTATATATAAAATATGACTAAAAAAACATTTGACTTTGTAATTTAACGTCTTGATATTGGGCCTCTGTCTCTTTAAGAAGCTCCTGCGCTTTCTCAAACTCCGCCTTCAGGAAGTCATCACAACATGGCTCCTCTGTTAACATTTTAACCAGCGTTTCATTGAGAGTTAGCTCATATAATCAAATCAAAATCAAATCTGATTTTATTTGTGTAGCACTTTTCAGCAACAAGGCTTTTCAAAGTGCTTTGTATCATAAAAACACAACGATACAAAGTCACAGAGCACATAGTCAACAACTGAAACACATCATCAGACTGTTGATTAATGTTTCACTGATAAAGTTTCAAAAGCAATTCTGAACAGCTGGCTTTTTACTCAGCAAGTGAGCTAAGGAGTTTTTGCTAATTGCTGCTGGCTAGTCTGAAGGGACGGCTGCTGTGAGGTTGGAGCTCCAAAACTGCAGCTCTGAAAAAAAAAAAAAATTCAATTAATAATAATGATAATAGGAATAGTCATAATATACTATATAAAACTATAACAGAAAATTCTGTGCAGTTATTAGGAATAAATAGGAATATCAACACAGTCATTAACATTCATTCATTAACCCATAATACTTTGGGGTTTTTTTCTTTTCCAAAGTCCTGCACTGCTGTAAATACATTTAACACAGAACTCCTCAGGTGGCCTAGTTTAACTTCACCTGGTTCAAATTCTTTAAAAAAAAATCTCCTATTAACCATCTGAAGGTATCCAGTTATTAATCAGTTAATAACTGGATATTAACCAATTAATATCCAGTTATTAACCGGATATAACTGGATATCGGCAATACATTATATTGATGTTAAGTCCAGCAGGAAGGTCTGAGCTTCTCACATGTTGATGTTAAAAGATTTTCTATTTTTAGCTGCAGATGCATCCATCCTTTGCTACAAATGATCAAACGTTCACAAAAGAAATCCTGCTACCGCATTTTAGACAATAAAATCGATATTCATATTCACAAATGAATTGGTTTATTTATTTGCATTTTTTATGCATCTTTGATATATAACAAAAAGATTTAAGTGGTGAAATGAAAAATCTTGCATTTTGCATCTGTTTATTCTGCTTTTTGTCGTTTGTTTGCCAAACAGTGCCATCTCCCCGGCCAGACAACTCTTTCCACGACAGCAGGGGCCCGGGCCGGGACTCCGGCTTGTCTGGGGACGGCAGCAGTTTGACAAATCACTCCAAGCGCCAGCCTGCCTTTGACCCCTGGTACTTGGATTCTTTCTTCGCTGAAGAACGGTCTTTTGCTGAAGAAAGACAAATTCATTTACCATTTCTAAGGACAATGCTGCTACATTCAGTTAAATCCTCCCCAAATTACATGGCGGCTTTAGCACAAGTTATTAGATCTTTTTTTGCTTGTTTTTTTTTTTTTTTTTTTTTTTTTTTTCCCGTTGGGGTTCAACCTCTGTGCTCTTTGTTTTATTTTCAGGACTGGCCCAGATACTGTGGTCCTGAATGCATCCGAGCCATCCAAAGAGAAGGAGAAGCAGGGTTTCTTTAGAGCAATAAAAAAGAAAAAGAAGAAAAATCAAATGGTAAGTTAAATTCTTTAAAGACATTTCATGTCATGTCATTTCGACAACAAATCTTGTTTTAAAGAACACTAATTGAGATCTGCTGTTTATGCACTGACTGCATTGTGCAGAGACAACAAAGTTTAAAAAACTGTAAATATAATCTGGTGAAATATTGCGTTATTCTTTTGCTTTAGTTCTTTCCTGGTCCTCCAGTGTAAAGTATGAACCAGCGTGTCATCTCCCCTAAGAGGTTGTAGTAAGAAGTTGTTCAATTAAGATAAAAGCAGTATGTTCAGGAGGACATGTCCATGAAGTCCAAGCAGCTTGTTGTGCGCTAACATGGAGGGAAACTAAAAAGAGTTCATTGGATCCTTCAGTAGCATAATGATCCAAACCATATGTGTGAAAAAAAGGCAGAAATAGCTGATCAGACATAAAAACAATGGATATCTGAGGTCTAATCCACACGCAGTCAGATGCCTGCAAAAATAAACACATTTTCGTGTTTTGACCTTTCATTCACATGAAAACACTGTTTAATATCTGTAAAACAATTATTTATAGAAACTCCAAACAAAGTAGGGCTATGAGCAAATTCTGTTGGTTTTGTGTTTGTGTGTTTTGCGTTGCTACATGGGGAAAGTAGAGATTTGGGACAGTCTGCGACAAATAATGCACCATTACATCCACAGTCTTGCTTTAACACAATTCCCAATCAACTTTTATCAACTTTATATTCTAATACAAATATGTACATATATTTATGTAAAAACAGCTAAACCTGTCTGTCTGTCCACACAAGCGAACCTCATGGCATCTTCTTTTAATTCCTAACAGGAAGCTGTGGCAGTTTTGAAGCAATTTGATTGGCTGACTTAGGTTTAGCTTGGCGTTACGCTGCCCCCCGCTGGCTTGGCATGTTTAAATCAACGCTTGGGGGATGGATTTGCGCAGGTGTGGATGAAATCTTTCCTGAAACCGTGTGTGCAATATTATGTTTTTAAACAATGTGACCTGGCTGCGTGTATACAAGGCCTCTGTCCCACAGCCTAAATAAAACCTAATAATCCAGAGAGATTACCAACATTCAGAGGTCCTTCTCTGCACTCTCCAACCTTGTGAAGTCTAAATAGAAATAGAAAAGTGTTGCACCATTGGTGGTGCAAAAAAACAAAAAACAAAAAAAAAACCTCTATTCCACTTAAGTTAATGTATCAGACAGATCCCTTTTTTTGTATGTGGCTCATCCAAAAGCGATTCAAGAGTGCTTAGGCTTCGGCTGAGCACATGTGATTTGCTGCTTATCAACGTAGCGCTAAACCATGAGATCAAGCTCTGCAAACCCACTGACTTGATAACAGAGTATAGATCAGAAAGGCAGTGGGGGCGGGGGAGGAGCTGCGGGAATAGTTCCTAAGCCACCATATTTTGACATATTAAACTGTCTACCACCTCTGCAGCGCTAATGGTGCAGCATGGAACCAGTGTTTGAGACTCCATTCACATTTCTATTTATAATCGGCAGTTTGTTCAGATGCTGACAGTGGGTGGGTGTGAGTGGAGGGGAGATACTGCTGATGACAGAGCACAAATAAACGCAATCTGGCCTCAGGGAATCAGGCAGCCAGAGCTGGTGGAAAACAATATATCGTTTGGAAATGCTAAACACAGCTAATTTCTCCTCTGGGTTATTTATTTGATGGAAGAGAGAAGAAGTTGGCACGTATTTTGCTTTTTAGATAAACAAATATTTTAGATGCAACTTTTATATTTTATTTCCTACAATTAAAGACAATCAAAGCAGAGATGAGTAACTATTGAATCTATATTAAAGTGAACTCACTGTAGGCTAGTATGTTATGCGTTAAAAGATTAAGAGTTTCTATTCACTATTAAGTATTATCTGTACTAACGGATAAGTAGTTAGACCAAAGTTTTAATCATTTAAATTTTTTGTGGCTTTTCATGCAGGATTTTCATAATATTACTACTGTATTCTGGTAATATTATGACTTTATTGTGGGAATGTTATGACTTTATCCTCGTATTATTTTGACTCTATTGTTGTATGACTGTATTCTTGCAACATTATTACTTTATTCTTGTAGTTATATAAAATAAAAAGAATATTCTGCCGTAGAGTTCACCAAAATTCAAAGTCCAAATAAACAAAACTTCTGTAGAACTTCTCAAACAAGATGATGACCACGCTGAACTATTTTTGTCATATTAGTGACAAAAATATCCAAATTTCCAAACATTAAATCTTCAAAAACATTCAAAAATTTGGTTCATGGATGAAGCCAATTTGTCGCCCAGCCCTGCAGAAGGCTCTCCTTCTCAGTTTGACCACTGTGCGTTTTGACTTGCACCTCTGCTCTCTGAATGTCAGGCGGCCAGCGAAGGCATCGACGCAGTCATCCAGAAGAGCTCCAGGTCCTCTGGTCACCAGAGCAGCTGCCACAGGAGCCGCGACAAGAGCAGAGACCGCAACCAGGAACGAGACCGAGACAAGGACTGGCCACGGGAGAAACTCTCCGATTCACACTCTCCAGTGAGTCTCCCACACACGCACACACAAAATGTTTTTACCAATATGTATTGCTTTGTGATCTATTTTCTAATGTCCCTTTTTTCTTTTAAACTGTTAATTAGTTTCTGTAAAAGCAATCAAACTTCCTTTAAGGAAAGTGTGTCGTGGTCAGTTTTTCACTTTGATTGCTATTTTGGTTTCTAATCAAGATGTTTTCTGTCTTTATTTGCATGTTTTTAAATCAAATTTATCAAATTAAATTTTGAGTCTTAAATGAGGACAACGTATCAAACTTCCGGAAAACTCAAAATTTCCAAACCCAAGAGTGGTTTGTAAAGAAGATTTAGGCAAACTGGTAGATGTGGCAAACTGGTAGATGTATGGGCTGGTTACCGATTTCAATGTATACCACAGCTTTAAAAAGTTACGATGAGATCGTAACTTTCTGTTCCAAAGTTTTTCATAAAATGCAAGAGAAAGGTATTTTAAAAGTAGAGGAGCTGCTCAGCGCTCGATCTTCACACATTACTGAAGTGAGAAAGTCAGGTGTTTAGAAAGTTATACCCTGAAAACTAAAGAAGCAACGACTATTATCGTTAAGGTAATACTTTTTTAGAAGTACAATTGGGTTTTAAGTGGCTAAAGCAGATTGTGTGTAAAGCAGCAGAGTGCAGGCTAGCTAACCAGTAACGTGGCTTATTGACCAGATAATATCAGCTTGTTAGACTCTGACTGTTAATCTATAAAGACCAGAATGGCAAGTAAAACCCACATTCACTTAAAAACTTAGTAAAAACTATGTCTAGAAATGTGGGAACGTCTAAAATCTCCTGATGGAAATGTAACAATATTGTTATGTGCTGCCTGTGTGCCTTTTTGCCATTCTATAGAGAGCAAAAAAGAACAGGTTTTTGTGAATGAAATGTAACAATACTGTCACCAATACAAAAAATAATACAATAGGCAGTGCTATTTATATTTTGAATAAATGTGAAGTGGGAAAATTCAGGAACTCCCGCAATTTATTGTGAATTGCAAGTTGTTGCTTCAGGCAAAATATTTAAAAGATGTTTAAAATTCACTTTTGCTTTTCATATTGGGGGCTTGGTGAAACATGGGGTGTACACAGAATATGAGGAACACAAGAAATTTAAGGGGGCTGTTTCCCCTTTTCATCCCCCCTGTAGATCCGACCCTGCTCTGCACTGAAAAATCCCACCGCTGGGTGGTTTCTTTGTTGGTCTTTCAGAGTCAGCCCCTGAAGTCCCTGCGTAAGCTGCTGCACCTCTCCTCCTCCTCCTCCAACCAGACGGCATCCTCCGACATGCGCTACCAGCCGCTGCCTAACTCGGCTTCCGCTCAGGGTGGTTTCTCCGAAAGCCGGGGTCACTCAGGGGTCAGCACGCCCCAGCTCAAGAGCCGACAGGGAGCCTACCCGCTGCCGGGCCAGCTGGAGCCCGGCTGGCACTCGTCCGCCCTGGGGCGGCCGGAGGGCAACCCGTACCCGGAGCAAATGGGTGTCAAAGGGGGCCAGAACGGGCACGGCTTCGGACGCCCGTCCCGGTCACGCATGCCGAACCTCAACGACCTGAAAGAGACAGCGCTGTAGTCGTCGGCCCCTCGCGCTCCTCCCACCTCGGCATCCCGCTTCCCTTCTGTTGCTCCTACACCTCTCACCCCCACGTCCCCCTCCGTAAACGGGCGCACACACTCTTCACACACACACACCAAAACACCAAACCTTCTGTCGTAAACACTGCTTGCAAACGGGCCGAAAGCCTTTTTATGTCGTAATTTTTTTAAGCTTCCATGTTTGATAGACTTTATATTATTATTACTTCTGTAATTCTAAAATCAGATTTGTATTATAAAGTAAATATGTTACAAATTCGGTATATATATACATATAGAGATATATATGTATGGATAGGTAAAGTGTAGATTTTAAGTGCAAGTATTTTTTGCTTTTATTAAATATAGAAATATGGTACATTTTACTGTGTAGTATTAACTTAAGATTAAACTAAAGCATTCTGAACACATCAAGTCGAGCCAGTTGTTACTGCTCACGTCAGACCCGATGTACCTCTCACCCACGATCCTAATTCCTTTCAGGTGTGTCGCCTTTTGGATGTGCTCTGTCATTCTTGTTCTACTAACGAAAAAAAGAAAAAAGAAAAAAATCACAGCTGCACCGACAGTGAGATGGTCTAAACATCTGACTGCTCATTTGTAGGACATTAAGGTTATTGTGTCTTTATGAACTGCGGCCATTTTAGAAATAATGTAACCATAAACTAAACTTCTATACTCTGACCTACACTGCCCTCTGTGGGTCATGATAGAACACTGCATTGACTGTTTCTTGACAGTCACGTCGTTATTCCTGCTTCAGATCATGAATCGGTCTGAACAGAGCGAAACGTCTGATAAATGTTTATGAGATCATTTAGGTAAAAGTATTTAAATTTGATCAATTCATTAAACTTGCTGTGCTTTGTGCACATTTCATGGATGCAGCTAATGGTAGAGGACATCTGAAGCTGACGATGAAGACTTTTTTTTTCCTCCAGTGAATAAAAGAACCTTCACAGTGGCTCGACTTCAGTCCGTTTTAGAAATGCACGAACTCACTCCAAACCCTCCAACCCCTAGCTGCCGTAGAAATAAGTAAAACGTTTCTGACTGTAAGAAAGTGTTTTTACAGCAGCTAGAGGATCATAAAAGCCATTCATAATGGTGCAGTGACTCTCAAAGGAACACGTTATGTTTTTTTATGTGGATATTATCAGTATTTTATCTTTAGCATAAATTAATATGAACCTTTAGTTCTTAAGGTCTGAGCAGTTTATTTACCCTTATTTGCATCGGTTTTGTCACATTCTGCTAAAAGCACCAATGTGTGTGCTATTTCCAGCCGCTTTCAGCCTTTATTACCACGACTTTCTGTTCTTTATTATTATTATGTTTTGCTATTTATAATTTATAAATTATTTGAGCAACTATTTCATCTAGTTATTCAGCTATAGCGCCCTTATAGTTGTTGGCAACCTGGGTAAAGATGTGTGAAATGTCTTGGAATGAATTATGTCCCTTTAATGGCATAATTTTACCGTGAATTGGTTTTTTTTGTTGTTGTTGTTTTTTAAAGCCAACTTTAACATTTAATATATGTATTCACAGAGTAAAGAAAAGTCTACAGTAATACATAATTGTTTGTAACAAAATTGTCATTATTGCTGCTGGCACCTCTGACCTTTGTACTTTCTCCTTTAAAGTTGATCAGAATTTTATAAAAAAATATTTTAATATTTATCTCTCATCTTCATGGGATGACACACAGGCCCATTTCCTTTTAACTCACCCAGAACAAATCTCCACTGTTCACCTCTTACAGAGCATCCAGGAGCGTCTTGTTTTCAGTCTCCACATCTCCATGACAACCATTGTACGTCCACACACCAAACTGTTATGTGTGAGTAATGCCAGATAAAAAAAAAACATTTCTGGCGAAACATAACAAAACTGGCGGCTTCACCTGGAACCACTTGTTTATGTTGGATGAAATTAAGGTTAAGATTTTCACCAGTAAACACTCCAGGTGGGGTGGTAAGAAACAAAAAATTTAAATAAGCACCTCATACTCTCTGTATGGTATAGTGGAGGATCTGAGATGCTGTCCACTGCTTTTGTCCTCCCAAGAGCATTAAGAGTGTTTGGGCAGTCTTCAAAATGAGAACTAGCTAATTGCATTGAAACTAGAGACACAAACAATCAATCGATTTACGATTAACTGTCGATTAAAATTAGATCAAACGGATTAACTGATAACGTCCACTTAGACCTTGTTTTTAGTGTTGCAATTTGCCCTCCATCCAGCAGAGGGCGATGCTGGTGAACCCTAAGTTGAGTCAGTCGAAACAGAAATAAAAATGGCGGTGGCACACCCGTTGTGGAGTGTGGGACGCAAAAGGAACTTCATACGGTTCTGTTTTAAAATATAAACACCTTTATGTCTATACGTGAAAAACTCAAGTTTTAAAGAAAACGGCCGCTCATCAACTAATCGTTATAGTCGATTGGTCAAATCAATCAACTTTAGATTTACTTATTATTTTTGATAACTTGTACTCCTAATTAAGGCCTAAATTGCCCCTATCTACTGTCAGAACAATAATCAAAAAGTGGGTGACAACCCCAGTTTACCTGGTGAACAAACAAACAGTAGGAGTGTAAAGGGAGGTAAAAAAAAATGTAAATACTTGAAAGCTTTGGGAAACATCTTTACCTGGCATGCCAATCATTTTTAATGTAACGGTTCGCTCATGTTTACAATATTTCATGTCCTTTAAGTTGCAAAGCATGCTTTTATTTATTTATTTATTTTTTAAAATATTATTTAACCCATTCCGTTTCAATGCAGCGTTTTCAGGTACCGACTCTTTGACCTGGCTAGGAGTTACTGCACTGCTGTGTTTTTGGACTGATTACACCAGCTGAACCATTTGGTAGGAGTTTTTCAGATAATCTCAGAGTGAAGCCCAGTACTGTAACACTGTTTTGTTTTTTTGTTTTTTTTGTTGTTTTGTTTTTTTATTGTTGGAAATGAAGTGCCATGAGAGCAGCTCTGCAGAAACAAGTCTTAACCCCTTTTTTTAAATGTTGCACCTTGAAGAGCTGTTGTGGCTCAGCAATATTGTCCTGACTCATGTAAATTCTTTCTCACTTCCTTTTCTTCATATGCACAGTGTGTGTGTGTGTGTGTGTGTGTGTGTGTGTGTGTGTGTGTGTGTGTGTGTGTGTGTGTGTGTGTGCGCGTGCATGTGTGTGTGTTTGAGAGAGGACCGTGTCAGAGACGCGGCCGCGTCGTGTTGTGCGTCCGTACGGACTGTACTTGTCACGGTACGTCGCTCTCTTTGAAATTTACCATTTTTTCCAAAGGAGCACCATGTATTATATTAATACTGACGTGTGACTACTTGTTTGGTAATATTTATAACAGAACAATGTTTTATCAGCTGTTTAAACGAGATCAAGTGTTAAGTTTGTGCTTTTTGTTACAGACACGATTTAGTAGCATAGTCTGTGTTGACCTGCTTATTATCGTTTTCCTTTTTCCTTTATTCCCCCCCAAACAGGGAGAATACGGATCCCTAACTCGACATAAGCGTATTGACTTTAGAATATTCATGTTTTACATCTGTAACTGTAAATCTCCAATAAAACAAGCTCACTTGATTCAAACAATGCAAAGCTTTTTCAAATTTTTAATCCTCAAAAGCGAGATGTGAATATGTTTCCGGGTTCTCAAACCACTGATCCAACACTGCCTTCAATTCGTTGGCGATTGAAAATGTGTGGATGTCTCCAGCAGGCGTGTTCAAGGACAAATGTGAGACACTGAGTGTGTCAGTGTTGGATCGATGCCCTCTTTTTTTTTTGGGGGCCCTTTTTTTTTTCTTCCTTTTTTCTTCCTTTTTTTCAGTTGTTGTTGGCAGGAAACGGGTGAATGTGGGACGAAAGAGCGGACCCATTCGTCTTCAGATGCACTTGTTCATACACATCAGCAGCTCCATCCTGACGGCGATGCGGGTATGCCAGCCCAGAGGCAGCAGGCGGATGTAACGCGCTACAATGGGGGGCCGCAGCAGATTCTGCACGGTGGAGGAGCGGTCAGAGTTTCCATAGAAGACCTGAGGAAAAGAGAAGCGAAATGACTCGTTTTGCTGTCGTCGTTCCACACATTTTGTTGCAGAAAAACCCAAAAAGTATTCACATCTTGTAAACCTTTGAACGTTTTGTCACATTGCAGCCACAAAACCTCAAGTTTCTTTGACAGACTATCTCAAACTAAGCTTGCAAATGTGAGAGGAGAAGGAGAAATATTAGCTCCTATTTACGCCGAAAATGAAGTCCAGCCCAATCCGGTGTTTTCAGATATCAGATATCTGAGTGAACCTCTGAGTGAGGGAAGAGAGGTAGAAATGATGGGAAAGTGAAAGCAATCCTGGAAGTCCTCAGAGCTTATTTAAGTGTCGGAATGGCCTTGTCAAAGTCTAAACTTTTATCTAATATAAATCTATGGCGAGTTATTTTTGCAGAGACGAATGGTAATAAGCCTCAGTCTGGTTTAGACATCCCTCCATTGTAGCTGCTTTTGCAACAAAATATGTTTCTCCAAAGTGTTGAGCTGAAGACAAATGTCCATAAATGTCTTGTTTCTAATCCTTTTTTGCAGTTTCTCTGGCCGAAGTGAGGCGGCAGAACCAGTACCTTTATTATGCACTGCATTAGCAGCGTCACAATAAGAGGTAGCTCTTGCTAACATTGCAGTTGTCAGTCACTCTTACGACCTGACCGCCGTTTGGTGGACCCACCCTGTTGTTTCCTGTTTGGTCTTTGTAGTAGATCCAGTTGAGCGTCTCCACGGTGCGATACTGGATGCTGTATTTGGTTATCCACTCGTCTGCGTCGCAGCGGCCCTGGCTGAGGATCCCCGACACCACCCCGACCTCCTGCAGGTCGATCTGGATCCACTGGTGCTGGTCGTTGAACTTGGACAGCCAGGCACACCTGTAGCAACAAAAATAAACAAAAACAACAGATCCCGTTTCTGTTGCAGAACGTGCAGGGTAAGACGCTAACTGGGTCACTCACCCGAATCCTTGGTTGTTTAGGCGAGCCTTGCTGGGGGTCCAGGAGGAGTACCAGCCGGTGTACTGGTCCTGGCTAGAGCAGCTGATCTGGTTGGAGGACACGGATCCCGATTCGAAACCCAGGGGTCTGTGGTACGGGCATTCTGTGGAGGAAAAAGTGTTGTTTTTTTTCCTCCATCACCTTCCAGCTTTAAAACTACAGTATGTAACTTTTATTAACATTTTTTTTTTCATATTTATGTGGCCGCACACAGGCATGATTTACAGCGCTAAGACCCGTCTCCTGATTCTGATTGGTTGTTTGCAGTTAGCACTGAGAGAAGGCAGAGAAGTTTGATTTCTCTCTCATATCATTCTGACAAAATACAGACAGTTTCAACAAATACGTAAAAAAATAATTCAAAAGTTACATTCTGCAGCCTTGATACAGTTCAGTTAGTTTATATAGATTAACAATTCGTCAGAAAAAATAGATCCAATATAATATACACAGTGATACGTAGTCAGTTCAAAGGTCAGTGACATGGATGTAAAAAAAAGCAAACTACGACACCTTTTGGTGAAAGAAAAACAAAGACTCATAACCTCCTCGAATTACAATGAATTAAGAAGTCGAGGATCGACTGGATCTCTGTGGCTCTTTTAAACCATCTAGACTCTTTTTTTTTTTTACTTGTCTCTAAACAGAATCATAATCGAGAATTGTTAGGAACTGGAATAGGAGCTGAAACTGGAATGTTCAAATTCAAAAGTTGCCCAACCCTAATTATGCTAGCTGTGCCCAAAAACATTTTGTTTAATCGGCGTTTTCTTTAAGCTGAATACGTTTTTGAACTTCTTGATAGTAAAGAAAAGGTCCAGTCTTGAATAAATCTTATGCTGTAAATGACCAATAATGTTGGTCATTTACAGAAACTGTTAATATCTCAGAAACTCTCATCCATTTTGCCATGTTTTCACCACAAATCTGAATTTATTTTTGTTTCATCGACTACAGTAGATAAAAATAATTCAGCCACTTGATCCGCAAATCAAATCTAACTGATTTCCTTAATAAATCACCTAATTAGTAACCAGTAAATTCCCTGTGTGTAATTTAACTTCAGTATAAATCCAGTTGCTCTTTGAAGAAGTTTGTTAAAGAGCATCACGAAGACCAGCGAACACGGCAGAAAGGTCGAAGTTCCTGTATCCAGATTTACAGTGATCCGGCTTACGCTGAGCTTTGATACCGAAAGAATAGCGTGATAAGACCGGAGGAGATAATTGGGGCATTATCTGATGCACGCTTCCTGCGTACAGGGCAGGCCTTATTTTGAGCTCGCTAATCTGCTCACCACATTCCCGCACAGGTAATAGGATTACCCAAACAGCGTTTGTCATGCCAGGCTTGTTCAGCACAACGGCTCATATCTAAATCTGAAGCTGTCATTGTTGATCCCCTTTCATTCGTCCTCCTGCGAAGAAAGTCGTTAAATTGTAAAAAGTGGCAATGAATTCCACTGGAAACGACTACCGGTCTGGATGAGGTGTTCATCATTAGCATGTGTTGGTCAGGTTTTTTT
>NW_015112623.1:891178-901711 GCF_001443285.1 Poecilia latipinna | reverse complement strand
TGTGGGGGGGGGGGGGAACTTGAATAACAGATTTAACACACCAAACAAAACGCATGTATCTGTTTAGTTTGTGAAAACCATGTAGTAGATTTACTTGTTACAGAGGCTTAGGGCACAGGCTAATTTTTCTGGTCGCGCGATTAGCTAAGCTACGCTAGCCCTAGCTTGTATACAGCTGTATTTTTAGCACCATTACGCTAACTCTATTCAACTGATCAACTTAAAAATCTAAATTATTGAACTGTTACAGACTACAAATCGCAAACAACTGTTTGCTTACCCTCATTTTCTCCGTTATAAAGGTGTTTTTTATGTGTTTTATGTATGTGCAACAGTCTGAGGCTGATTTTTCGTATTATTAAACAGCCAATGGGACTAGAGATGGAAATGATCCACTTGGATATAATCTCATGTATTTAGATGTAAATGTTAATTAACATGTAATGTCCCATTTAAAAGAAAAACATAAACTTAAAAGAATTAACAAAAAAAATTACTAATTGCAATTGTAAAACAACAAAAGGTGCATTTCTGTCATTTACTGACATGGACCGTGGACAAAACACTAAATCTATGAATGATATGACATGAACAAACTGATTGACAGCTTTAGTCGGGGTGGGCAAATTATATTTTAAGGGTAAGGCACGCCCTTTAATCACCCCTGTAGTTACACCCCTGGCGTTTCTCCTTCAAACCCTCCTAATAAATGGAGGACATCCAGCAGAAGCCGGAAGAGGCTTGCAGACTCCTCACCTGGCATGCAGTTCAGTGGGTGACCCTGAGGTGGTGGCAGTGAGGTCATCGACGGCACGGGCGAGATGGCAGCGGGGGTGCGCGTGGGCGAATCCACGGACTCGCAGTCACAGGTGCAGGCCTTGACGTTCCGCGTCCACGTCTCGATCACCTGCTGCTCCTCCTCCTGCAACTCCTCCTCCTGCAGCTCCTGCTCCTGCTGGACGGCCTCCTCTTCCTGAGGAACGCACGGGGGGAGAGAGGAGTCAATCCAAGGTCACTCACCTTAAACCAGATCTCAGCCTTCTAGTACAAGCACAATCTCACCTCCTGTGATCTAACCGTGATCACGGCTGCACAAGTGTTAAAAAAAAACAACAAAAAAGAACAGTCAGAAGAACGGGTTGCGTAAAAATTCAATGTGCAAAGCTAAATCTCACAGAAAAAGAGAAATAACTCATCAGAGACTTTTTTTTTTGCATATAGATATCTTATTAGTCAGTCTGTGTGTGAATAACCATAATACTCCAAAGCAAAACTGCACAGCTCGGAAAACAAAAGTAATCACTTGCGTCCTACAATATAAGCAGTGATTGATGCAATTCTACGAAGAAACATGAGGAAAATGTTTCACGTCCACAGCGACTTACCCTGAGAGAGGAGCAGGAGGAATAACGCAGCAGCACAGTGAGCCGGGACCTCCATCTTCTTCTTCAGCTGTGCTGGAATGACATGTGTGTGATACCCAACTCTGGTGGACAGGATTACTATAATCCACGGGCCTGTGATGGCCTCATAATACTCTTTAGTGGCACTTAGACGCCTCCCTTTGGACAGCTCTGTTATACAGCATCTGTGCTTGTGCGGACAGCTTCATGTCAACGCTGAGCAGAGACAGAGCCTCTGATAAGTGGTCATCAGTGGCCTGAGGAACACGTCGTTTAGTTCAACACCGGTGACGGTTTCTGGTCTGTGTTCTTCGATCGTCGGCTGCCGTCCAGCAGGAACGGGGTAGAAATTTGTAACCGTTAAAAGACAGATGGCTAAACTATCGCTTAGTTTGGTTAAGTAGTAAAAAGTCACTCTGTTTGTGACATACAGTACATTGCAAATAAAAAAAAAGAAGAGTTCTTCACATTATTGTAACAGTTTTTAATGTCTTTTGTTTTATGTTTTAGTTCACATGTGTCAAACTCATGGACAGGAAGTCATAGCTTTATATGTGGATCCTTAACAACTGTAGCTAAAGATGATAAAGAACCAACTAATGACTAGAAGAATAAATGCATTTTTTTAGCAGGTTTTTAACAATTTCACCAAATTTCCACAAGGTAATGACACTTAAAGTACCAGAAGTATTTTTAGATGTATTTTTTGCCATTAGATTGGAAACTTTGTGCCTTTTTAATTTTTTTTTTAATTATTTTTTTTACATAAGTGTCCACAAAAAGTTGTTCATGGTCTTTTTACAAAAATGTTTTTTTGTTATTTGTTTTAAAACATCAAAATAGTTATGAAACAGTAGCTATTTAAAAATGACAAATTTCTAATTACATATCCAAAATTATAATTGTAAATGTTTTTTTGTTTTTTTTTTTCAGTGCATCATGTAACGTTTGTGGCATGTTTTATTTAGCTGAACTGAGAGCCAAAATGGCTCTTTGGATGGTAAAAGTTGCAGCCCACACAGCTCTAGACTCATGAGAGGCGGATAAATAAAACCTTCAAGGTAACAGCTGTGTGCTTAAATAATAGTTTATGGGTCAAATCAAAAGTAGTTTTTATCTGTATATGTTTTTAATGATATGAATGTCAAAAAGTGCAAGGTGTATGAATACTGCGCTAAATAATCACAGATGTTGATTGTTTTTACTGAGGCCAATTTAGGGAACTAATCTATCTGATTGGAGATCAGAGTTCGGTTTGTTATTGTGATCTAAATTATCAGCATTCAAACACAGCATTCTTGTACAGTAAGAGATCCTAATCTTCAAAGCAACCAGTGAACTAATCCTTGCTAGGGCAATAAGTGTCTCTCTTCTCACATAAGTTTTCCATTGTTTTTTACTGTTCCACTCATATTTGTCACATATTATTGTATTATTGTATATAAAATTGTAGATTTGGGGCAGGTTGGATCTGAGATTCACCCATTCACAATAGACTCCAGGCTGACCTAAATACTGTTCGATGCAGACCTGATTCTCGTTCCTTTTCCTTTAATATATGCTTAATTAAAATGTCATTGTCAGTGTCCTACATTAAATAAATATTACTTCCTTTAAAACTTTAATAACATCACGGTATCCCCGGCGTTTTTGGTTTGAAATTTGATGCTTTTATGTTCTCATTACCGCAAAGTTGTGATGTGATTGCTGTCAGAAGCATCCAATAAGATTTAGAGTATTGAATTAAAGCGCTTAAAAGGCGGGCACTGTTGACATGTGTTAGCCAATCACAGCCATCACCAGCTTGTCGGTAGCCAATCGAAAGCGAGGTTTCACCTGCCTATGGTATATGGTGGAAGTGAGGCTGCTCATCTCTTCAGACGGAAATACAGTGCAGTTATTCATGGTGAGTAGCTTTAAAGCTGTGTTGCTGGAATGTGAAATTAAAAAGGCTTAAAATTATGGGTGGAATGTCATGTTTTAGACGGTGTGTCTGACGTGAAAACTTGCTAGTTCTAACCAGAGAATAACGGCGTTAAATGGTACTTCCGCTCCGCTGTGTTCATAACGGTATGATGATGTTTAACCAACTGGTGATAATTGACCGAATAGTTTGGCAGCCAGAAGGGCTTTGTCATAGAAACACCGTGAATGTATCATGTTGTCATGTTAATTTTATGGGGTTATTATCTTAACTGTTTAGGTAAAAATTAAATTTGTACTAAAACAGAACGTTGTGAAAACAGTATACATACATAGTAACCTGGTGAGACAGGCTTTTTTTTTTTTTTTTTTTTTTGCTTTTTTATAGCAAGTTACTCTTTTGTACAAGAAAAATATTTTTTTTGAATTAATTAATTTAGGTCACATTAGTTACTGATCTCTCTGCTTCTCTTGGTGGCTGTAGTTGCATCCGGAGACGTCACTACAGTTAAATACACGGGTGGCTTTTTTTTGAGGGGGGGGGGGTTTGTTTTTACACATTTTCCAGGTTTTTTTTTTCCTTCTGTTTTTTGTTTCTCTCTGAACTGTAAACGTTTCATGTTAACAAGCAGATTTTATTTCCAGACAAAGATAAGATACAATGAGTAAAGACAAAAAGCAATTTGCAAATGGTTCATTAAGTGAAAGATGAAAATCAGGAACAGTTGGGGAAACAAAGTCATTGACATGTGTCAGTCTGGAGAGAGTCCATTATCTACAAATGTAGAGAGCATGGGAGAATGTTAAACTTCCCCAGGAGGGGATTACCCAAATTACTCCAAGAATTAATTAAAAAAAGATTCCCAAATTCTTGATGGGAGTTGTCGCCAAGGGGCAAATAGTGATTAGTTTTGCAAAAAAAAATACTTGCAATTAGATAGCAGGTGGGTGGTAATTATTTTTCTATACAGGGCCAGGTTGGTTTGGATACTTTTCTTTTTTTTTTCCCTGTCAGAAAGTGAAAATATGGTTTGAAAAATCCATTTTGTATATTTAAGCAGATTATTTTTGTCTGATATCAGAACTTGTTTCTGATCTTAAATATTGTGACACAAAAGCAACCCCCCCCCCCCCCCCCCCAAAAAAAAAAAAAAAAAAAAAAAACAAATTTTAAGGGGGAAAATACTTTTTCACAACTTATGAAGAAATTTTAATGTATTTATTTTCATACTTAAACTAATGAAAAAATGATGTGTCTTGATTCATTACACACTGATTGATATATTGTTTTTCCAGATTTTTTATTTTTTTTGCTCACAGCTCAAACCTCCTTACCCCCAATAAATTTAGGTTAATACAAAATAAGAATGCATGAGGTCAATAAAATTATTTTTAATACAGAAATGCTATGTTGCAGCTTTTCAAAGGCTTGATTGAAAAAAACTTTTTTTAAAATCAGTTTTATAAATAACTTGCTCATTTTTAGGACTTAATTCAATCTAGTATTATTTACATTAATCCATTGTCTTTATGTAATTTTTAGTGAAATATAGAATTATTGATTGGCATCTTAAACATAACAACATCCATGTCGACGTTCTTAATTTGGCATAACTTGTCAGAACCAGAATGGCTTCATTCTCCTTCACATAAAGAGAATTGGCTCTTTTTTTTTTTTTTTTTTTTTTTTACATTTATTGTCGTATTGTGCGACTGTGTCTCCTTGCCGCCCACTCCTTCCTCTCATCTTTTCATTCACATCTCTTGTTTTGTCATCCCTTCATTTCAGATGCAGTTCATGCTTCTGTTCAGTCGTCAAGGCAAGCTCCGGCTGCAGAAATGGTACGTGCCTCTGTCTGACAAAGAGAAAAAGAAGATCACCAGAGAGCTGGTGCAGACCGTCCTGGCCCGGAAGCCTAAAATGTGCAGCTTTCTGGAGTGGAGAGACCTAAAGATTGTTTATAAGAGGTGGGTGGTGATTAGGGCTTGTCCAAGAACACTGATCTTATCTGAACCTTCTTTGACTAATTGGTTGTGTGGTTCGGTCGGGTGGATCAGGAACGGCTGTCAGCAATGAGATAAAACCATCATGAATAGACTACAAGTAGGAGGAGTATCAATTTTCCCCTCATTATATCCTGTTGCTGTGCCAACGGACGAGCAGGCAGACTATTGGTGAGGCTGGGTGGCCCAGGCTGAACAGATTAACATGGGACTGAAGGTGCCTAAGCAGACAGGTTTATTTACAAGCTGTAGTTAAGTAATGAAAAGGTTTTTTGTTTTTGTCACTGCTGTTTTTTCTGGACTGCTCACTTTACTTATTAAAGTAGCTCAAACTCGGTCAGCCTGAACGGAGTGTGTCTGTGAACACCAGTTTTTAAGTCTCGCCTCAGATTCTCGATTTAAGTTTGCTTCCTGAATACGCACAGAGTGAATTGAAAGGGGCAAGCAGTTTTTGATCCCTTCTGAGTAAGGTTCAACCTGCATTGAAAGGTTAAGGAAGTATGAAACATGTTAGCTGTATTTCTACATTTACATAAATATATTATCAATTGGTGCAGTATAGTCACCGAAGTGGACTTGAAATACGACAAAACTAATTTCCAGGTGACTTTCCAGCAAGATATAGGAGCTTGTTTTTAACTAAATAATCTCTTGATACTGATTTAAAAAGTACTAGCAGACATTTTTGGCAGATATTTTTTNTAAAACATAACGTAATCTGCCAGTGGAACTTGTACTTTTTCATCAATATTAGGTAAATTTTGACTTAAAACAAGTTCCCATGTCTTTTTGAAAAGTTACTTGTAAGTTAGTTTTGTTTTATCTCAGGCTTACTAAGATGTTTGCACTAGAAACTACACAAAAACTTATTAATATTTTGTGTTTTTGCACTGGCATGTCTCCTTTGTCTTCATAATGTTTGTTTGAATTAATACTGAGATTACATTACGCACAGCTGGACTATATTTGGTAATTGGCTCCTTCAGGGAATCGGCAGTATATTGTTACTAAAGCTAAACGTTTAAGGACATAAATCCTCATAAGAATTATTTTTATGAAGGAAAGCATCCTATTTATCATGTATCTTTTTAATGTGATGACTTGCAAAAGAGAGAAGTAATGAAGTGCACAAGGAAAACCTCCACAGAGTTCAATAAATAACAGGAAATGTACAAGCAAGAAACTGCCTTTTTGTTTCTGTAAAGCAGGCAACACCTTTATTCCCGTCTGAAAACGACTCTGCGGACCGTCGTCCCTCGCTGCCTCCTGCTCGCCCTGCCCTGTGGCTGGTTGGGACCAGCTGACCAGCTTCTTTATTAGCCAATCATCACATGCTTAAAGAGAGCCTCTGGGATTATCGGGGATAAGGAACTGTGGCAGGGGCTTAACTGATTCAGCATCCTCCTCTGGCTCCTGGCGTTTTAATGAACACGCTGCGCACAATAAGCAGCCATCTTTAATAACGGCCAAGGACTCCTCTCTCAGCAGTATTTAAGTGCAGAGGGAAACCGTAGTGTATATCACTTCTGTGTAATGTGTAGTCATCTCTTCCTACCAGGTGCTGCAATATGTCAAAAACATATTGAACGTTGCTGAAAATTATGACACGATCATTTACGATACCCTTTACGACTGTACTGATGTTGTAATGATGATTGTGATTCTAAATATTGTGTTTTTCCTGTGTTTTTATGGTAAAAGAGGTAAAAGTATTTGAGCACTTTGTGTTCTTGCTGTGTTGTAGATATGCCAGCCTGTATTTCTGCTGTGCCATAGAGGACCAGGACAATGAGCTCATCACACTGGAAATCATCCACAGATACGTGGAGCTGCTGGATAAATACTTTGGCAGTGTGCGTTTGGATCTCTTGCTCAGTTTCCATTCATGTTGTATTGTTTTTATTTTTATTATTATTATTTTTTTTAAAAAGTCCCAGATATCTGGGAAAACAGACACATTTTAATGTGTTTTGGCCTTTTAGCCACACAAAAACTTTGATATCATTAAAAATGATTACTTATAAAAGTTTCGACCAAAGTGGGGATTTAAGAAAACTTCGTGGGTGTGTGTGGGTGTATGTGTGTGTATGGGGAAAATGGAGATTTGGGGTCCTGCGCACTGCAATCTGCGACAAACAAAGAACCAATATATAATCCACATACTTGTTTGACACAATTCCCAATCGACATCGTCTTTGGTTTTATTCACTTCCTATTCTAACACGGTTTTTAAAAGTAGTTTGATCTTTATATCCACACACACAAACCTCCTGGTGCTGTGTTTAATTCTTAACCGGAAGTCGTTTTGAAGCAATCTGTTTGGCTAAGAGGTTTTAGCTGTGCGCTACACTGCCCTCTATTGGTTTGGCATGTTTAAAACAAAGTTCATGAACCCTCTCATTTGTACGGGTTCATGTGAACAAAATCTTTTGAAACCGAACCCATGCGTACAATGTTATTTTTAAACAACAAAGATATTTGTTTTTATAAAGACCCAGGTATGTTTGTAAAAGGCCTAAGGCTGCCACCAGTTGAGCTTAGCAATGACCACAGCGTGTACTGTGTACATTTACTTTTTCAGGTTTGTGAGCTTGACATTATTTTCAACTTTGAGAAGGCCTACTTCATTCTGGATGAGTTCTTGCTGGGCGGCGAGGCTCAGGAAACGTCCAAGAAGAACGTCCTGAAGGCCATCGAGCAGGCGGACCTACTGCAGGAGGTAAGACCTGCACTCACTGGTAAAGCAGTAATTATTATAATAAACATTTTAGCTAATTTCTATTTCATTTTTTTTCTACATAAATGACAAATAAATTGCATCTTTTACATAGTAGCATTGCTGCACTTTAATAATGGTTAAATTAGTGAGAATTTTGTTTATTAATGAGGATAGTAATAATAGGTCTTTATAAATAATAATCTCCTTTTATAGTTTTTACTTTTTCATTAGATTTGAATATAAATTTTAAGTGTTTGTCAATTGAATAAAATGAACAAGCTTTTAAAACAATGACTAATGCCTAGTAAGCAGACGCAAGTGTTACAGGTCACTAACTCGCTGTGAAAGGCTGTTAATGTTGGTGAATGGGAGTCGGTGTGTGTGTATAATGGTTTCTTGTTATAATCATTTATTCTGTCTAGAAAAACTGACTTGGTGTCAGGATTGAAAATTCACTTTCTTGTGTGACATCAGACAGGATTTTGCCCTAAAACAAGTGCAGTTGGAGCTGTGTGTGCTGAAGCACATTACTGTCTTCGTTAGTTTTGTTGTTGAGAAGCCATGTAGTTTTGACCAGACTATCTAGAAGTGTTCTGCCACCACTTTGTCTGCAGGATATCCATTTTTAAGATGTTAGAGGAAGTCACAAATATGGCAATGTACATCATCCAAACAAAAACAGTAAATGTTGGACTTTGACTTTTTTTCAAAATCTTACAATCTTTGTACATGGTCAGACATGACAGCAAAGACATAGCGATACCCCACATTTATAACCAAACAAATTTATATGGTGGTGTAAATACACCACCACATATCTGCTGTTAGACTGGTTCTTAAATATTTCCTCATTTTATTTTTTGTAATTTGTCTTGTAATGCTCTTCAGTGTGCTTTATGTTTCTTGCATTTAGGTCGCTTCATCTCGATCGAAACTGACATGTTTCTTTCTGTGCTTGTGTATTCTTTGCTGTTGTGATTTGCAGAATATAGACTTTCAGATGCGTCTGTTTGCAGGTACAGTTTGTTAAACTCAAAGTAGGCCTTGCTGTAGTCTTAGATTGGTAGCCCTAGATAGATTATAGCCATCAGAATTAACACACCAGCAATGGACAAATTTGACTCCTGGATTATGACATGAAAATGAGTTTCTGGTGTGTTATCTGCTTCATACTGACCTCATAGCAAAGCTTATACGTCTTATGGAGTCACAGATTTCAAAGGGCAAATATCATCATAGCCTAAAGCCAAAAAAAAAAAACTACAAATCTTGTAAATATGAAAGATAAATAAATTAAAGTTGGTATAAAATTTAAATTTAGCACTAGCTTGAAATTTTGTTGCACCAAAACATATTTTGGTTAATATTACTCACAGTTGGAATAATCAAGTTGAGTGAAATGACAGACTATGTCCTTGGAATAACATTTTGCCAGATGCATTACTGTAGTGCAGCAAAGCCCTGGTAAGTAAGGCATATTCTGATTACATGTTATTAAAAAAGTGACACTTTCAACTGCTTCCATTCACTTCCACTACGTAATAGAATTATTCTGGTGTCGCAGTAGTTTGTTAGACATCACCAAATGAATAAATAAATAAACTTGTGTTTGAGCAGGTGGTTTTGGGTCAGGGTATGTTATAATGACCATGGACTTCAGTATTCACACCTAAAGTCATCACTTTTCACAATTTTTTTTTTTTTTTGGTGAAGTTCTTGTCTGCCTTTAGCTTGGGTGTCTTTTAAAAAATAATAATAATTACAGTTCTCCCTAAATACAAGTGAAACTAAAAAAAGGTAAACATGATGATATATGCCCTTTAAATGTTAACTCTGTAGCATGATGGAGCTTTTGTTCACATGTTTAGAGGCCACCAGTAGGTTAACATCCACGGTAGTTCTGGGATCAAGGTTTCACATATTACTACAAGAAATCTCTCTAAGTGGAGATTCTCAGGCATCCAAGTTATGTTCGACCCGCTCACTGACCACAAAACAATCCAACTTCACTTTGATAAGAAACAAGCATATTTAGCACAAACATTGGGAAAATTTGTGTTTTCTTTTTAAATGGTGCCTCATTTGTAAGCTAATTCCATTTGTGGGTCGAGTAAAGTACATGGGTTGCACCCAAATAAATTTGCCAAATCCTTTCTGCCAATCCTAAACATCCTATTCTACTTTTTGACTCTTGTTTGGTGTTGTTTATGGGACTCGATGATTGAAGTTTGAAGAAATAAGACATATTCAACAGCTTATTCAGGGGACTCAGTGGTGCGGGGGAGAACTATACACAACCACAACAGCATGACACCTCTTCCTCATGTTGGTAACCAGCTTGGCCACACTGCTGTAGTACGTAATGCAATTCTTCAACCAGTATTTGTGGGGAACAACCAGCTTGGTTGTGTTCATCATTTTGAGATGAACAGCATTCCAGAGTTGGTCCCACTAGTGTTCAATGGGGATCAGGCCAGAACAAAA
>NW_015112623.1:841367-888022 GCF_001443285.1 Poecilia latipinna | reverse complement strand
ATGAAAGCTCCTAATCGGCGCTCAATATAACTGTAACGCCAAATGTCCACAGACCACCGATTCAAGCTCATGACCAGAGATTTTCTTTCACGACAAGAGATTTTGGCTAAGACGTCTGATAATAGCCCAACGTGAACCCTGCTTAGCAGTGGAGAAATGAAATTGCTAATGGTTGCAGTATTTCATGTCAATATCACTCTGCACAGAGAATGCCTCAAGTGATGACGAGCCTTGTTTTTTCCAGTGAGAGAGATGCTGCCTCATAACATCACACTGCCTCCACCAATAAGCTGTTTGGCATGGTCAAGGTGGATTTGACAAGCTTTTCATGAGCCTAACCCACATACTCAACTCGGCTGCACAAATGCATTTTGCATACAAATTATGGCACCATTTAGGGTGAAATATCCAACGGTTTAAGATTTATTGCCAAAAAGCATTGCTACGACAGAGAAGTGGTTGATAAAACCCAGTTTACAATAAATGTAACCAGTTAGGCAGCAGGCTGATGGGCTTGCTGTATGTCTTTCCTCAACATTTGGTGAGAGAGCGCTCCAAAAGGCCCCAGCTAATGAGTTCTTGGAAGGGAAATCAGGTCACTGCTGACGAGCCCATTAACATCCACCAGAGAAAAGCAGTGTTATTTAGAGAGAACACAGGGACGCTCTTTTTCTTTATACACGGTGACAAAATGCTACACAGGTTTGGCTTTTTGGTGACAGAACCCCACAATATGTTACTGGCTTAAAATATACCAATAATACACAAACATACTCCTGGTGGACTGCACATGAATTAAAGATGTCCATCTTTAGTCATTTATCTTGAATCAATTCTATCTCATGGTGAAAGTATTGTACATTAAAGTATAAAAACTGGGGGCATCAAAATGTCTCCAATTTTACAAATTCAACTATGAATTTGGCCAAAACTGAAGTGAAATGGTTAGGTAACATATTCATGGATCCAGTGTTGGGGAATGTAAATGAGTCCCATTGTAATTATCTGTGTGAGGCAGTTGCTGCCAGGCAAGTCCAAAATGCCAGAGGACACAATGGTGAAGCCGTCTGTGTGTTTCCAGACAGCTGGGCTGTCTGTGCACAGACTGTCCTCTGATCCTTAGAGGGTTGTGGTAAGTTCTTCCTCAGCTCTTTCCCTTTTAGTGTATACAGTACATCAGTGGGATGGTGTGTGATATTGGAAGACTTGGAGTGAAAACAAGATGTCCATTTTAATAACCCCAAGAGGAGCAGAAAAATAATTGATCGGCTCAATTCTGTATTTATAGAGCCAGAGTGAAGACTGGGGAAGTTTGCCAAATGAGGAGATCTTGTAAAGGCCTATCCGTGCCTCCATCCATTTAATTGGTAACTAGACTGGTGAAGTCAGTCAGCCAGCATGGGTTTTTGCAGCTCTGCGTGCTGTGAACTTCTTGATTGCATGCGTTTCTGACTGTCTCTTAACTCTGAGCAAAACGTACATCGGCACTAAAAGGGTTATAGCTGGCATGAACACGGCTGTACATTTTTCCATACACACACACAGCCCTACTAACAGAGATTAAAATATAATCCAACACTTTTCGGCTATAGACGAGCTTTTTGTAGTTTACTTTTGAAGAAGAGTTGAAAATCAGATAAATTGTAATGTTAAATTATATAAATGTTGATTTTGGTTTTTAAATGTGGAGCTTTTTTTTATACTGATTTTTATGTCAGTATAAAAATCAAAGGGTTGATTTTTATACTGACAGCAGCAAATAAAATTGGTTAGCTTTCTGATTATTGAACTGGGAAATGATGTTGAAACTACTTATATTTATGACATATTATGTTTTGGTCTGAGATTTACTATTTTACTTTTGATCCCCAAAATCTGCAACATAAAATTATAGAATTAAAAAGATGGACGTGTTAATTTTCTTTCCACTACCCATTCTCATTTCCTGCTGACTTTTTAATGGTCTCTGTTGCCCATGTTTGATCTTTCTGGACCAATACAGTTTTAAAATGGTCATACTTTATCTTTTAGTTTTGCTGCCACTTAATTTTTTTTTTTTTTTTTAAGAAATCATAAAAATGAGGGTAGTAAATAATGAACTTTGGTGCATTCAAGCTGCTTGGCTGGCAATGACGTTAGCCTCAGCATACTTTTTCCTGGCAGCAGAGTCTAGAATGTCACCTTACTGGAAGAAGATGGTTGTGTGAGGCTGAGCGATGCCAGCTAGAAATGGTTGGACTCACCCCTACTCTTCAACATCATGAAACTTGAACTGGTCCTGACCATGCCACACTTGACTATATCTTTACCCTTGCAAAGCTGGTGACATTTGTCCAGTTCAAATATGTTTTGTGTATTTAAAAGACTTAGGACTTTGTCCCCCAGTGGCATTGTGTTGGAAGGTGTTATAGGACTATGGATACTGGGTGGGGCTTTAAGGTTTGAGGACCTCAGCATAAAGTCAAGCTGGTCTCAATGCGTGTTGGGCTCCATCTTGTTCCTGCTGCTGTCTGTGGCATTCATGGCCCAGAATTGAGGTACACAGGTGGCGAGGACTGTCTGGTTTGGAAACTTCAGGATCTCGTCATTGCTTTTTCCAAACTATATGATTTTTGTTGGTCTCTTAAGAGCCAAACTTTCAGAGTGCACGAGGAAAATTCACAGTGAAGCTGCCAAATGAGTGTTGACTCCTCATGGCCTGTGTCTGAGGGCATGGATCTCAACCCGAGCAAGGGGGATGGCCTGGGGGTCAGTAACTACAGTCCTGAGATATGGACTACAGCACAAAGAGCAGGAGCAGTTTCCTTCTTAAAGATACGGAGAGGAACTCAGATTAGAGCTACTGCCCCAACACATTAAAAGGAGTCCTTTGATATAGATTAAGCATCTGATCAAGAAGTCCAAAGTTATATCAGCTGCCCAATGATCATACACCCTGGAAAGAAGTGAACCAGCTTCAAGACCCTGAAGTCCTTGAAGTAGAACATTAAGTTGCCTATCTCATGCTGGACCATCACAAAATTGAGCTCATTACTGGGTTAAGCATTATATAAAACCCGAAAACAACAAAAAAATCTATAATGCAATAAAGAACGAAGCTCATTTATCTATAAATTGTTTTTATTGTGGCGCCTCCTCTTGTTATGGTTGTTGTATAATCAAAGCAGCAATCAGACCACATTAAAAGAAGACCTCCTGTGGCGAAGTTGCTGCAAGTTATACAAGAGGAAAACAATTTAACCAGCAATCTGCTTGACAGCACAGCATAGTAATCAGGGTACACAGCTGGAGTTTTTAAAGCACTTCTGTTACAATGAAGTTGTACAAGACAACAAAAACCAGAGGAGAAATCAGAATATAAGCTCTGCATGGCTAAAACAGTGCAGGGGCAGTTTGGGACTTATTTTGGACCCGATGCCTTGTGTTTCTAGGCATTAGTAAGGACATAGCCCAGTAATTAGAAAACATACCTTAGCGGATTTGGTGGAAGCTATTTTGATAGGGGCTGTAATGAAATTTTTTCTCAAGACCTGACCCTTCCTTTGCTGCCAGCAGGCAGATATTCTTTAGACTTAATGAAGCCTCAGAGGACTGTGAGCAGTTCAGCATGGCAGACACCTGAGAGAGATTGAGAAGAGATGAACGGGGCGTAGATGTTGAAGTGGTCCACTCTTGATGCCCTTTTTTTTTTTTTTTTTTTTTTCCTTGAGCACATTCCCTAGACGAGTTGTAGAGTAGGTTGGTAGATTTGATCAAACGGTCTTTGTCCTTATGGAAATGTTTGCCTCACAGGTGTGATGGTCCCAAATATGGCGTCAGAAGCCTCTGGTCTTTTCCAGAATTAGGCCAGCTAAGGTGAATACTTTGTGTCTGTGGGTATAGGCTGTCTGTACCACTAGAGTCTGTAGGTTTTTTTTTATTTTATTTTGTATGTCTTTGTTTTCAGTTTAAGAATATGTCTGTATCTCAGTTTCTAGTGCCATCCCTGGTATCCTGGTAGTGGTGTCTTCACTGTTGACTGTACAGTTGTGTTGTGAACAACAATCTGTCTTTCTGTGTATTTTTTGTTTATGTTGGCGTCATTACTGCCACTTTCCACTGCTCACATTTGGGTTGCCTTTGCATAAGTGACTCACTCACTGACAGAGTTAAAGCATTGCAAACTATAAAATGTTCATAATGTCTGATTTCATGCAAATTACTTGCGTTGCAAAAATATTACAATATTAACTTCTTCCCATTTTGTCAGATTACAACCACAAGGTTCAATGTAATTAATCTGGACTTCTATAGAAATCTACTTCAATCTGGAAAGACTCAGATGGAGAAAAAGGAAAAATTAAAAGGTTTAATGACAGGAATGAATATCAGTTATTTGGCGCTCGGGCCCCGGTGTTGTGATTTGAGTTCTTTGTACATTTATTTCGAGGTTTTTCTGTTTGGTTCGGTTTCCTGATAGTCTCTGTGTTGCCTGTCTCCCCTGTTGATTGTGCCCAGCTGTTTCTAGTTCCTGTGATTACCTTCCCCATGTATTTAGTCCCTCCTCTTGTCTGTGTTCCTTGTCGGATCCTTGTCGAGCGTTGCCTAACGTCTTCGTCTGAGTTTGTTCTGTTTCCTTGTGTTCTCTGCCAGTCTCCTTGTTCCTGTGTTCCTGAGTTTTCATTATTAAAACATTCACTTTCTTCATAACCTGGACTCCTGCGTTCGTTCTCGCAACCTCCCATCACCACCTTATGACGTCCGGAAGCTGATTTGAGCTGAGACTTGATGTGAACTCGATGAACATCCCGATAACTGATTAGGGATGCTCTCCCCTGGGGTCCGACACTGGTGGTGGAGGTCGGGAAAGGGTGCTATCCTGGAGAGCCGAAGGTTGTGGGTGGTCATGGGGCGGTGGTGGGTTGAACGCAGCTGGGAACCGGCTGACGGCTTGGGTGTGGATCCTTTTATGCAGAACTTGATTGATTGGACGCGCCGGGTGAGGTCCAGTGCTGAGGTCGGAGATGAGCATGATGTCGATGGGCGAACGGAGGGGGCGGAGTCTTCCAGCTTGAACTTTCGCTATTAGCTCCATGTCAGCAGGACAACTGTTGCGTTGAGTCTTGTACAAAGTGATTTTTCCATTATATATCGTTTGTTGTAGAGTCAGTTATTGCATAATATTGAATGTACAGTGTCTGTAAAAAGTATTCACACACCTTAGAAGTTTTACCCTTTACATTTTTTGTAGACAAATCAACGATGATCAACAAAATTTGGCTTTTTTTTTTATTGCAAACATAAAAATTGTGAAATTGAACACTGATTTCTACCAAATGACAAAAAGGTTCACATAAAATAGGTGCATAAATATTCACCTCCCTTAAAAATGACTGACCCAACTGAACAAAGGTCTAGCCAATTGGTGTTAGTCTTACACTGAGTGGAATGCAGAGTAGTGACTGTAGTATAAAGACAAGGGTCAAAGTTCACCTTCCAACAGAGCATGTACCCTAAACAGACTGGTTAAGATTAAAACTTTTTTTTTTTTTTTTTTTTTACTCTACATCACAATTCACCACTACTTGCTATCAGGCTATTACATTGAATCCCATTAAAACACATTAAAGGTTGTGGTTGTAATCTGACAAACGTTTAAGCAACAAGAAAACATTTGCTAGGATTAAAGCTAAGCTAAGGTACCCCACTTTACCCTGAAACATATTATGTAGACGAGGATATTGTGTGACTGTCTTTGTCTAAATGGATAATTTCATATGAAGGAAAGAATGAAGTCGTTAAATGCTGCATTTTGCCTGCTGCTCCGTGTCCTGCATGTCCTGCTGCTGAGGAGCAGAGTGTGAACGCGGTGGAGGCTGTTACCACTGAGTGTTGTCTTGTTTTCTCTCCCTCAGCCCCGTCATGAGTACTTTAATGTGCCTGTGTACTGATTGGCTACCATCTGCTGCTGCTGCTGCTGCTGTTGTCCGCCCTGCATGCTGCGCTTCTCAGTGCCTGGCACCTTTCTTTCTGGCCTCTGAGCACCTGACGTTATGTTTGGGGGTGTTTCATCGGTCTCACTTTCAATTCCACTCGAAACATGACAGCCGGGCTAAAGTGTTGTCCAGGAAGTAAACCACAACTAAAATTCAGTGGTGGATTTATTTTATTTTTAAACTGTTCCTCTGGAACAAGAAAACATCACTTTTAAATAGAGCTAATATATTAATGTAGCTATTACAATTATTTGTTTGATGCATTATTGCATGTCTGTCAAAGGTCTGCTAAATTTTGTATAATTTTTTTTCTTTCTATATGTGACACATTTGTGTATTTTTCTTGCTGTAAAGAAAAAGTTTGTGTCTTGTGTCGTCATAATCCATTGTCTTTTTTTTAATGAAGTTCAATTTCCTCTTATTAGACATTTTTGCTCCATCTTTTTCTTTTTGAGAAACTGGCTAAAAATCTAAGTGAAATTTCTGGTTAATTAACTGGCGACATTCTTGGAACAAGAAGAGTGTTTCACACTCATTGAGTTTTGGTTAAATAGGACACGTTAGCTCAGTTAGTCACGGGAGTCGCTTGTTCTGCCCGCCTGCGCAGCTCCCCGTCACTCCGTGGGGAAACACTGCCCCCTGTAGGAGATTTGGCAGCACAGCCATGAAGGGAGTTCTGTGTTTCGGTCTTCTATTTGCTCTCAGGACCGGAGTGTTTGCATTTATAGAAAAATATTTTAAAAATGAATAAATAACACCTGGCTGTGTACGGTCATGCCAACTCTGAAGCTACTTAAACACAGGCTGGAGGATAATGTTACTTATTTTATGCACAGATGTGGTGTTTTTTTGTTTGTTTTTTTGGTTCACAGAAGATTCATGTTATCCGTATGAATCTAAAACAAGTTATTAATTTACATGTTTTGTTTTGTTTTCTGTCAGACTTGTTGCCATGCCTAGAAGTTGTGTAACATTAAAATAAGTCTGAGACAATAGCAAAGACTAGCAATAATCTAGATTCTTAATTTCTGTTTGACATTACTCTATTTTCTTATTTTAAAATAAATTTTAAAAAGTATCACTAATCAGATATGAGTAGATATGCAATTTCCACTTTCAAGGTAAGTGTTTATAGATTAATTAAATTAAAATTTATTTTGCACTAAATAAAAGTTGTGTGGATAAATCAAGCACCACTTATTCTCAACGTAAATGTGTCCTAACAAATATAAAAATTATAATTGGACCATTATGATGTGTTGAGTGATGCAATAATTGATTTTAAAAGTATATACAATAAATCGCATATTTGTGACCATGAAGCGAGTTTGTTTTTGTATGTTGTAAACTTTTAATTGAAAATGTCTGTGATGCCATGAAGCACATTTATTAAGCACTCAGGCAGATGTTTACAAACGTAGTCATATTTTTTTGTTGGGTGTTAGAAAGAAACTCAGTTGTGCCAAACATTGTGTAAAATATTCATACCACTTAAACTTTTTAAAAATATTTTTATGAGAGTACGTATTTTATCTGTACTTTATGTGAAAGACCAACTTGAACTTTGACTGGTCCATTCCAACAAAAAGGTGTTGACTCCATACCCATAGAGCCACATTTAACTCTTTACATCATCCACTGAGGCTCTAAGTAATTTGTCCACAATGCTAAAGAATTAATGTTTTAAACTGTATAGTATAAAAAAATGCATATTTTATGTAATGTATACAGAGCATTATCAGAAAAATACTAGTAATAATCAAAGGAATATTCTTTGTAAAAATGTACTTTTTTTGTCTTTTGATTGCAAAGTATGCATCTTTTTAAAAGAATTATCTTCAATTGAAAATTTTGTGTGTTCCTTTTGTGCAAAAACAGTTTGATAAATTTATGTTGAAACCTAAAAATAACAAAAAATAAAAGTGCTTTTCTTTCATTTAACAAATCAAACTATTTTTGATAAGCCAAGCTCAATAAGCTTATTGGTTTCATGTAGTTTGTTTAGCTGGACCAAAGTCCAAAATGGCTGTCTGGGTTGCAACGTTAGCTGACGCCTGGTCTGTCGCATAAAATCCAAGATAAAATTTACTGAAGTGTGTAGTTCTTGTCTGATACAATGTGGAAAAAGGTTTAAGAGGCATAAATATATAACATGCTGTAAAAAAATACATTTAGAAAAGTTCTTATGCAACATGGGTCTCCATGGTGTACTTAGAGTTTGAGCTTTCTTCTCTTGAAGTGTAACGTTTTTACAGATGTATCCCAGTTGAAATGTTAGATCCTCGTTCTGTGTGAAGTCGATTTTCTGTCTCACTGCTCTGATGAACTTCCTCTCTTTACCTTTGTGCTGAACGCTGGTTTAGGACGCCAAAGTAAGTGTCTCTCCTTCTCCTTCTTCCACAAACTGATCCGTACGAGCACGAGAGCACAGCTCGGCAGAGTCACAGTAACCTCTGGCGTCGACATTTCAAATCTTGAACAATCGAGAACAAAAAGAAAAAGACGGGCCCAATTTTAGGAAACATTTTACTGGTCTACTTCTACGCACGATGACACCAACGCCAACCTGTAAGATGGGAATCTGTTGCATGTTTTTGGTTTTAGGTACGGCAGAAACATGTCAGAAAGCTAAACAGAGAGAAAAATTACAATATTTCAACATGTAGATTTATTAAATAAACACTATTAAGAAAAGTATTAAGAGACATGCATAAACTAATGAGAAGTTAATCCAGCCCAAAATGGGGGTGAAATAAAATAGAAAAGATGACTTTTAAATCACAAAAACAGTCTTAAAGGGGCAGTATTATATATTTTCCAGGCACACAGTGCCGTTTTATAGCACAATTAAGTAACTAAATTACCTTTTAAGTATAAAAATTCTGTATATATCCAACATAACTTAAAAGAAGTTCAACTTCGCAAATTAACACCATGAAATGAGCCTCTGTCTCTTTAAGAAGCTCCTACTTTTTGTGACGCTCCACTTTCATATGTCGTCACAACGATGCTCCCCTTTTACGCCTTTAAAATAGTTCTTAGGAGATTCAAGGATTTCTCAAACATGCATGAAAGAATCAAAGCAACGCTCCAGGTATGTTTTTGATGCGAAGAATAAATTTATAACATGACAGAGCTAAAAAAAAAAAAAAGTCCATTTCACATCATACTGCCCCTTTAACACAGATCAGAAACTTCTGAAACTCCCTCACTTGGTGAGGTTTTGGTAGCAGTACCTGCAAGGATGTGGTGAATTTAGAAGCACTTCTTGTTTTGCGCAGCAACAAATAAAATAGATAATATCCGTTTATCGTAACATGAGAAACCGCGTAAAAGTTCAAGAGGTCAGAACGTCTCTGCAGAGCACCATGGTTTCAGTATTTCTTCACCCCTCTCCCCTACAGGATGCAGAGACCCCTCGCAGCGTGCTGGAGGAAATTGGACTCACATAAACACTTTCTCCATCATCATCATCATCATCATCCTCCTCCTCATCATCACGCTTTGACCTCAGATCCCTGTCCTGTTCTGGCTAATGTTCTTCATAGACCTGATAACTCTGATTCACCCTCCAGCTAATGCAATCACACATTCTGACTGTAAAGTCATATCTAGCAGTTTCTGCTTTCTTTTTATGTTTTTTTTTCTTTCCTTCTCAGTTTTTTCAGTGCGCAGTGTGATGATATATGGGGAAAAAAACCAGTAATTTATTATGCTTTTTATGTTTTGTTCTCAAATAAGGGAATAGATTGTCACATTATATAAAGGGAAGTCTAAAGTATTACATTAGAACCAAAGAGTAAGAGCTCATCGTTGTGAGGTTATCAATAGCCGATAAGTTTTAAACTGAAGATGTGCGTGAATTAAAACACACTCACTGTGATCACTCAACGTGTCACTGTTCAGTCCGGAATAAACGCTGTAATAACTTCGTTTACAAGCTCACGCCGTTCTGATCGGTCAAACTTTGGCTTTACAAAAATAGATTTACAGTCGAATGCCTTAAACCACTGACTAGTATTTATGTGAGGTTTTTTTTTAAATGGCAACAATGTAGCAGGTAAACGCGCTGGATTGGTTTTACGTCACGTAAAAGTGCAAGAATCAAGCCGACTGTTTTTCATTTCCATGTTTACAACCATGTCGACTAAAAGTCAGAGACATGCAGCAACTGTTAACGCCTCCTGAAACAAGAACTAACCATCCATCCATGGTTGATACCCACTTGTTCCTGTAGAGGGCTGGTGTCTAACTTCAGACCCACAGATTAATTTAGACGTCATTTCCTGCCTCACAGCTAATAAAAATACCTTGAACAAAATGTATTGTCCACATTAGAGCAATGCTGCTCTAATGTGGACAGATCAGGATACCGTCAAAAAGTGAACTGATCCTAGTAACTTAATTCAAAAGTGAAACTTGTGTTTTATGTAGATTCTTTAGACTCTTAACGACGTTTAGTTTGATAGTGACAACTAAAAGCTAGCAAAAACTGCATACTCAAGCAAATATTAAACATTATTTCAAATGAAAGTTAATGGAAAGTTGATTGGAAGAAAAGAATGTGGTAGAAAAAGGCAAACAAGCACCTGAGTGAAGTTTCCCCTCCCCTCCACCTTCTTCAAATTAAATAAACATTTGTGCAGAAACAAATTTTCATTTGTGCGGTTACCGTTTTAAAGATATTGATAAATGTTTCGAGAGGTCATGAAAGGTCAAGCAGGTCCTCCCCTCCCCGAACTCCCTTCAACATTCACCAAATCAAACAAAAATAACTTTCAGTAATATCCTCAAAACAATTTTCTTTTTATAATGTTGCAGCATTCTAAGACATTTTGGACAATTTTAGGGAGAAGTTTGGAGATGGTCATCTAATGCTCAAATATACCTGCAAAATAGGGCATAATCAAAGTCCGTAAAGACGCAGATGACTGAGTTTGTTGAGGGAAAGCTCGACTGGTCTGCTCAGAGCCATAACCTCAGCCTGGAAGGACACTTTTCCAATTCATCAGAACAGAGTCTGCGAGTCAGGCCGTCTTGACCAACATCAGTGTCCGACCTCACAAATAAGACCATTGGGGAAATAGTGAATTCCTCCTAAACTCAAAGCTTTCCTACAAATATTTGAAGCTGGTACTGCTTCTACCATATCTGATGCCAAACGAATCAATACTTTTGGCGGTATAATGAAATATTTTTCACTTTTGAATTGAATTACTGAAATTATCATTTCAGAGATATTCCTGTTTGCCAAGTTGCACCTGTAAGCAGTAGAGTCCAAGAAAGCTGAATTGTGTACTGCCCATACTTTCTAAATGAAGAGAAATCTCACCGTAGGACTAAACGATGACACACTGTGGAGCATGTAAACTACCTACTGACTGTGATCATAAAAATGATTATAAAAAACCTTACATGGTGAAACTTTGTTTATAAGAAGCAATAGAAACATAAACCTTCAGAGTTTTTATGCATTGAAACTGTAATTTTTAACCATTTGATCTGAAAAGAAAAAGCTGCACACATAAAATGCCTTGGACGCAGGACTGTACAAATTCCTTGTTATAAATGTGCATTCTTGTGTATGTCCTATTTTGATTTATATGCTGATAAAATCCAAATTGTGCTGTTTACATCTTTTCTATGCCTCCTGATGAGCGGTTTCTTGTCTAAAGAGTTTGTGTGACATAGAATCTGTGGCACTTTGTGTTGTGTTTACAGTGAAATAAAAGCCGTTCATTACCAGAGTCGTGTTTATTGCTCAGTGTGAAGCGACTTGAAAATGCTTTCTTGTTGTGAGGGAGAACTATGCCGTCCTGAACAAGTTTACACTTGATCATCTTTTTTTTGTTTGTTTGTTTGTTATTGATAACTTTTATAGGAGTGATAAAAAAAAAGAAAATGTAATTTAAGGGGTTAATAGAATTTTTTTTTTTTTTTTTTACAAAATTCATTGGATGGATTGTTCTATTGGTTATTCTGTCAATCAGTTAATCGGGTAAAAATAAATTAATGCACTATGCAGATTTTTCATTTAAAACAATACTACACACTTGGAAATAAACTTAAAAAAGAGGCAAATAAACCAATGACTAGAAAATTTCTGAAGAATCTTAAATGGGGCCTGCTAAAGTGTGCCCATTGGTTGGAAACCAGCGTTCTGGTGTTGAAAATTAGTATCAATGCTAAAGTAAGCTACGATGTACTCAATAACATGTGGAGCATCACAAGCATGTTAAGTAACATGGACCTACTCCATTCCGTATGTTAAAATTAGTGTTTAAGCTAAAATTAGCCAGAATGCTAATGTTAGCCTAAATGCTGCCAGTGGCATGTGGGCTATCAGTAGCATGTTGTCTTACATTGCCTGCCTCCATCCAGTGTGCTAAACATGGCTAATAAATAAAATAAAAATAGCTAAAAAGCTTATTTTAGGGAAAAGGCTAATGCTACTGTTTATGCTAATGTCAATGCTCTGCCTTCTAATTTTTAATTTTGCAAAAGTAAAAATCAGATGTTTACTTCATGGCACTTGGTTACCAGAAAAAGTGCTCATCTCTTAGCAACAGATTAACAAAAAGTATTGTCACTGTTTAAAAAAACCGTAAGATTTCTTCTTCTCTTTTTATACTACTTATCTTATGCTACTTAAGAATTGTGTAGTAAGTGAATTTTGCAGAAAAGTGAAAATGTTTTTTTTCTTTTTGTTGTCATTAGTGGTAAATATATTTTAAAACGGATGTTGAACACAAAAGTAAAAATCTGATTTATTCTTCATGGCAGTTCATTACCACACAAAAAAAGAACGCTCATCTCTCAACACCAAATTATTAACAAGTAATATTATTGTTTATAAAACATTAGCTCTTTTGAAATACTACTTATCTTACACTACTTTAACAAGAATTTTGCAGTTGGTGAATTTTGCAGAAAAGTGAACATTTTTTTTGTCATTGGTGGTAAATATAAAACAGACATTCAACACAAAAGTAAAAATCTGATTTATTCTTCGTGGCAGTTCGTTTTCAGAAAAAAAACGCTCATCTCTCAACACCAAATTATTAACAAGTAATATTGTTTATAAAACATAAGTTCTTTTGAAATACTGCTTATTCTGCTGGCTCGTCCCAACTCGGCTTTTGCCCAGCGAGGGAATTCTGGGTAAAACACCTCACAACATGTCTCCAGCGTTAGTCACAGCGACTCCATCAGAATACAAGTGGTTCCAGGTTGGAGTTGAAAGGAGGAAACTGAAACGGCAACAACTTCCTGAGCTTTATTGTCCAAACGAGGTCAGGACTTTCTGATAGTCGCATCACGGCCTTACAAAGGATTTTAGTCGGTAACTCTAGACTTCTTAGAGGATAACTAATGTGATGGTCGTTCTCATCGTGATGCTGGTGAGGCCGTTATCACAGTTCCTCGTTAAGCAGCTCTTCGATCTCTCTGTCCCAGGCTTCATCGTGGATCTCGGTATCGGGCAACACGTCGTACTCCTCCAGCTCCTCCTGCAGCTCTCTCTCCCACTCAGGAATGACGTCTGAAAAAAAAAAAAAAAAAAAAACTGTAAAATGACTGAACTCTAAAGCAAAACGGTCTAGAAATTTTTCGTGCTATGGTTGAAGCCAAAGATTTACCATGTTTTTTCAGTTCCGTTTTGTCTAAAACTGGACGTTTGCACAGCTCCTCCTCATTAATCGTGGACGACTTTAAAGCATTAATCACAAACTCAGACATGGGCAGCCTGGTGGAGACCTTCCTGTCGATCTTCGCCGGCACAAACAAAATGTGGGATTAGTTGTATTTCATATAGTTATTTCCAAAGAAAAACTTCAGCTATGTTCACGCTTTGAAAAAAATTTATGAATTACCTCATTCTGTGTGGGTTTTTGGACAGTTGGGGTGCACGGATGTTTAACTACACCTGGAGAGATGCAACATCAAACTATGAGTGTTTTTGCTTTTTCAAAGTACAAAACATGCAGGAGGAGAGCTGCTGTGGTGGCGCAGGGGCAAAGCACAACCCATGTATTGAGGCCTTAGTCCTCATGCTGGTGGCTGCAGGTTTGATTCCCAGCCTGGTGACATTTGCCACATGTCTTCCCCCTCTCTCATAACCCTCTTTCCTGTCAAACTACTTTCAAGTAAAGGCCACTAGAGCCAACAAAACCTTTAAAAAAACATGCAGGAGAAGGTGTTCTGGCCAGATGAGACCTAGAATATGATTTTCCAGATGGGAAGCTAGCTGCACGTCACTCTGAACATGACCATGTGCTTTCCTCCATTGATCGAGGAAAACACAATAAAGGAGGAAAACCTTCTAGTGGCTAGGAAAGGCAATTAACAGACACCCAGATCTGCAAGGTCAAAGTATATTCACATGTTTGAATTGTTTAGACCTTAAGTAAGTGAAAGGGAGAACATATGGCCTCCCAGGCCACACTTTGAACACCTCTGGTCAAAGGTTGTTTTCGCTTTGGCTTTTACTCGGATTTGGGTGAGGGGTGTACAAATGCACGCCACACTTTTCAGTTTTTTTAAAAAAAGGAAAGACAAAATATTAAAATGTCATGTCTTAATGTAAAAAAAAAAAAAACATTCAAGTTTAAGGAATATATGTATGATACTGGATACTGTTCTAAATGTTAACCAGTAAAAAAAAAAAAAAACAATTTAAAGCTGCACATGATGGCGGATTGTACCTGTCCGATCAGAATCCAGATATTTTGAGTCCCGCTGTGCCGTTAGAGCTGTGAGCTGAGCCGATTGTTTAATCAAAGAGACTCGATAGAAGTAATTCCTCCAGAAGTTTTCTTCCTTCAACCTAAACCCAAAAATATATTAAGAAAAGAAAACATACTCCGTTCACTTATGTTTTTTTCTTCTTCTTCTTCGAAATAAAACACTCCAAATACTGAACAGTAGGCCACCAGTGAACCATTCTCACTCTTTGGGGACCAGATGGAAGCGCATCTTCCTGAGGAGCTCGTCTTCCTCCAGCATCGCCAAGGCGACGGGATACGTTTGCTCAAAGTCGAAATGAAACTGCACGCCAGCGGGAGGGTTTCGTAAAAAATTCCTTTTGTCCTGCCGTCCGTTGAAATCAAACAACAGAGTTACAGTTATTTTTTTGTTTGTTTGTTTTCATCACTAGATATACTGTTGAAGTTTTATGGCGGTACTGACAGCTGAGAGGGCTAAGATTTGCTCCTGTATGAGGTCCTCTTCATCGTAGCCGACCCACGGTGGCACAGGCACACCTACAAACAATACCTCTGTTATTTAGACTGTGAATACAGGCTCTACGAGCTGCCATTTTGAATTCAAAAGGTACAATAACGGCCATATTTATTTAGCAACTCCAGTGAAGATGTGTGAAAAGCCATAACGTAAATCCATCGTTTATTGATGGATTTAAAAATGTTGAAAACCCGCGGTCAATTTACCGAGTTTCGTGGAAACTCGTTTAAGCCGCGGAATACTTCCGGTTTAAACAGTTCCGGGTTTATTCAGCTATTTCCTGTCATGTCACCAACATTGACTTCATGCATCTAAATTTAGCCTTTAAATATTTGTTTTTCTTCCCAGTAGAGATACGACTGCTTCCTATAGGTGCCGTGTCATTTTTCCTCAATTAATTGTTATCCTCCTCCTAACAGCTGTAGAAACTCTGGGAACTGCGGCGCATTTGGAAGAGGTTATCAAGCTCACACACACACACACAGCTCCGCGGTATATTTTTCTTGCTGGCCTCCAACAAAAGGAACTACCTCCAATTAGAGCAGTGCCGATGTATTTCACCTAGCATAACACCCCTAGCTTCGTGGTTTGCTATACCTTATATAATTTTGCAAATATGTATGCAGAGTTTTTACAAAAAAAGAGGAAGACGTGGTTATTGATTTGGTCACCGACTTAAGTTAATATTCACTGAACTTCGATCCAAAACTGCACAGCATTCTGGGAGAAGTAGACAAGAGGACAGGCTTTAGCCGCTCTAAACTTTTGTCCCTTTTGCACTGCATGGCACGGTCCGACCAACCCAGCCAGCTTCGGTCCGGTCCCACCAGTACTGCAGCCCTGTTGTGTTTGCATAGAACTGGGTCATTATTTTTTCAACAAAACAATGGGGTCCACAACCTTTACCAGTTGGTGAGGGTAATGCTTCCTTTGGTTGTTTGCCAACTGCCAATATAATAAAGAAGAAGAAGACTACTTAATACTACTACTACGACAACGACGACTCAACAATGAATGACAGGGAGCTAATTTTGCTGCTCATCAACCTCATACAATTAATTAAATTCCGTCAACAAGTTATCCTCAGAAGGCAAAATGCCGAACGACTTCTACGTATTGCCAGGAGAAATACAGCAGAAAAATACCGTAGATTGTTCCAGACCATCCGGCAGTACGAAGCTGAAGATGCCAGTGCAAGACTAACTAGGACGGTAAGTAAATGGATACTAATGTTACCGGTTTGTTCTTGCCTGATACAGTCATTGCTACAGTTGCTTTAAATGGATACTGATGTTACTATTTTTTTGTTACTTGATACTTTCATTGCTACAGTTACTTTTATCAGTTAGATTTCATTTGAAAAAAGAGCGCGCTAAGCAAGGCTGGTGGTATCAACTAACTCACTCACTCACTCGCTCTTTGGTTACCAAGCAACAACCTGTAAACTTGAAGCAGCAGCTTAAGGTTTTGCCACCATGCCTCGTAGCTGCTTAAACACACACACACACACACACACACACACACACACACACACACACACACTCAAAAAACACGGCTTGGCGTGAAAACTGGCTAAAGCAGGAAATGTTACACCACCAGTTTGGCTGTATTTTAGATATTTAAATAAATAAATAAATAAATACTACAAAAATAATCATCAATATCGACTTGAATGAATCGCTTATATCGTGCTAAGTTTTTCAGCCATACCGTCCAACCCTACATTAGCATGTAGCTTCACACATTTCATTATATCTAACAACTAAAGGAGGCTACTTACCAATTCTTTTAGTTTCTCTCTCAAGAACAAACTTGTCCTGCTCTTTCTGAAAATCACCCAGGATGGTCTGAGGGCAGGAAGATAAATCGCAGGTTATTCCTCAACTATTACAAACAACAATCAAAGGACACACAGAACGAGTTCTCACCTTATCTATAAACTCGTTTAGTTTGCCCTCCTCCACGCTTTTCCTGAGGCTTTGTGCCGTTTGTACAACAGTCTCCGTCAGTTTCTTAGAAGCTTTGCTGGCAAAGTTAAATATGGAGTCTGCAAGGGGGAAAATGGTAAAGCGTATTCAAGCTTATTAGCTTACATAAAAATAAACGAGCACATAAAAATAACCAGAGTAGAATGTAAAAGCCCTCTGCTATAAGCTAACTTACCACTTAAACTGTGAGTTTTTTGAAGAAGCTGGGATAGTTCAGTGTCTTTTTCGGCAATATGTATTTGTTTTTCTTCGACATATTCCAACGGGTTATCGTCCCTCCTCTTATCACCAACAACACGCTGCCGTTTTTCTTTAACTTGGTCATTTTCGTTTTCTTTACCCAGCCAGGCTCCCCAGTTCTTTAGCATATCTTTAAACTGAAGGTTAACAAAATAAACTTCCTCTCAGATAAGCTTGTTGTGACTCTTTTAGTTCCCCTATTGGAAGCTGACTGCGTCTGGCCGCTAACTTATTTCCTCGAAACGGATGAGAACGTTACCAGTATGGCAGGCCGTTGTGATATATAATTGTGTTTTATACGTCAGTTATTAGCGTGCCTCCAAAGCATTAGTTTTCCCCTTCTTATGGACTAAAACCAAAATACTGTACTTAAAATGGCAAACGTATACACTGTGGTGGATTTCAATATGTTTTTCTGCTCAGCGTGATACCCCACAGGTGAATGGCAGGGGGAAAAATGAGCAATCTCCTCCTGCTACGTCTTTTTCGTCTTGTTTTCTAGCAAACGTTAATTTGTTGCATTACTGCCACCAATGAGTAAGAAGGCTAAACCAGGACAGCAAGCTGAAAAAAAAACAAAAAAACAACCAAACTGTGGGGTGTTCTTTTAATTAACCCGGTTACAACAAAATAATAAAAACAAATAATCTTAAAGCATCCATTAAAATGAGTTTTTCCCCCCAGCCAGAGATTTAAGACTGTACGGTTCTTTTTCATGTTCAAGACTGTATTGGGGCCCGCCATATAAATGTTCATGTAATATTAAAGTATTAATATCAGGTATCAATCGGCCCACAATAGTTCACTTTTTATGTCAACATGGAGAAAGAAAAAAAATACACAAAAACTTATAAAGAATTATATTTAATTTAATAAAAAAATATTAAAACAGTCATAACAAAGTAGCAAGCTCACAAAGACAATGATATATGTTTTTAGTTTATTCATCTTCAATCTATTTAATAGATTAACTCTCGCTTTGCATTATCTTGTGTCCATGTGAGGATTGGATCTTTGGCACAAGGCAAACCCTGACATTTTCATCAATTAATTCCCTCAGATGCTCCAACTAGCATACATTAGCAGGTCCCTTTTAATTTTATACAGAAATGTTCTGGTAAATTATGTTCTTTATTTCTAGTATTTGCTATTTAGCCATTACATGTTATTATATGCAACTTTTCAGCTTTGCTTTGTAGATCTATCTTCCTCTGTTAGATTATTATGTCTTATATCTAATTAATTTTTTTAAACGATTTACATATTTTAAAGTTTAAATGCTTGTTGTCGACATAGATGGACATTTTTTATGTCCAAAGATAGTGTTTGTAAATATTCCCTTAATAGAATAGAATAGAATAGAATAGAATAGAATAGAATAGAATAGAATAGAATAGAATAGAAATCCTATTGATGGTCAGTGGTTTGTGTTGTTGCGTCAGATGTCCACTAGGGGGTGTTTCATCCCAATCCTAGCCAGAGGTCCACCTGTAGCTATCCAGTGGCTGGTGTTAACTAACCAACTAACGGTAGATGGCACGCGTGTGCCGCTCGTGCCACACCGGTTATCCCTGTTGTCCATGGATGAGAGCTAGGTTTAGCTTAGCTCATTTAAACTCTTAGAAGTGTGTCAGCGTTTCTTTGTGGGACTGTATGCATGAAGCAGGAGACGGACTGAACTGTCGCGGTCCGAACTGGACACATTCTCGACTGGAAGTATCGCCTGGCGTCTAATTAAGAAGACCAAGGAGTCGTTTGGTCACAGAAACTGTTGGAGAAGATGAAGTATGTGTAAAGAGGTAAAGCTGGGATATAGCTGCCTGCCACCCGACGAAGCTCTCCCGTTCACCCCGGTTTATCCATAAGTTGAATTTCCAGGTAAGTCCAGTCGTACCGCTGCGAGAGTTTGGGAATAATATTATTCGCAAACACAACTTGCGAAAAGGGAAGCTTACCTTTTGGCAGAGCTTGTTCTTTTTTCTATAAGGCTTTCTTTGGTAAACAAGTAGGTCTGTGTAACTTTATTTATTCGTCTAGCCGAGCGTGTGTTTCTTTTTCATTGTCGGTCGACGACAGTGATAATGTGTTTAATTCTCTCTCATGTAAGAGCATTAAGTTTAATTCAGAGCGTCTGGACTATGACAGCAGCTCTGTACTTACTGCCACACATTTACATCCGTCCTGCACAACTACGTTTTATACATTAAAAATAGCAAAAAATAATCATCCCCCCTCAACAAGGGAAGTTACTATTTAATTTGAGTATTCGTGCTCTTTTCAAATTAAGAGCTCTAACGTAAATAAAAAATACTCAGCTATGCTCAACTTTCTGTATTTTTTTATTTATCTAACTTAATTTTGTTAAAAGTATTTTAACGCTTTGCTTAAAACTATTGTAATGTATTACTTTGTAGTTACCTTTAATTATTCCAGAGTTATTTTTAATGTTTTCAGGATCCTAAGAATGCAATGCAAATGAGTTTACCTCTTAAACTGACGACCCAATATTGCGACATTCTATTTTATATGAATGAGTTGTTACAGTTGTTATCAGAAGTTAACAAATGTATTTCCCTTTCAGTTTTTAATGCCCACTTTGCCATAAAAACTCACTGTATAACCCAACAGTGACATCAGTTTTCCATTGTTTGCCACAGACAGGGGTTTATGGTTGCATTATGGAAACAATCACCAAGAAACCTCTGTTTGAGATGCAGTTCAGTACACAGCTTGATTTCTAACCGAATTAAAACCGTATAGCATACTGGAACATAATGACATGTTTTGATATTATTTGAAAACTTCAGTTAAATGGCATTTTTGTCCATAACAGAGACTTGCCAGAGCCCAGCTTTTATCCATTTACTGTGTGGGCATAGGAATAACAAAAACAAAATCCTGCCTAAAGCAGTCATTGCAAATTGGGAAATAATGGAGGAGAAGATGGAAGTGCAACATGTGTATATAAAGAAAGCATGATTTATATTGGCAATTAAAGACAAAGTGCTTGAGATTTTTCATTGGTTTATCTAAAATGATTGCGGCGACTCTTGTGTTTTACTGTCAACATCTTGACGTCGAGTGAAACGCTTCAAAATTTGTAGCTGGTTTTAATCAACATAACACCGAAGCTGAAGCACAACAGTAAACAGAAACCGGAGACTGGGTCAGAAAATAAACCTCTTAAACCCCATTCCTTTGGTAAACATCAGTTTGTAGTATTTGTACTAGAACTGCTTTGAGTTTTGTGATCTGTGTCTGTTTAGTGGACATGTTTTAATGTTCTTGTTTTTTTTTTTCCCTTTTTCCTTTTTTTGTGTTTTTTTTTGTGTGTGTTTTTTTTTTGGTAAACAGTATAATGGATGCCGAGGGAGCCACTCGTTATCCGGAAGCAGAAAGTTTTTGGCATGCGTCGCAGAAATCTGCAGATCTGGATCACAGGACGAGAGATGTGGAGAGCTGGAGACCGGTGCATGTGTTTCTGTCGGGAGGCGCACCGTGGGGGTTTACACTCAGAGGAGGGCTGGAGCATCGGGAGCCTCTGCTCATAACAAAGGTAAATCCCAACAACACACACACACACACACACACACACACACACACACACACACACACACACACTGCCTTATACATTTCAGAGTGAATTAAAGTTAAAGCTTATTGTCATATGTGGTACTTTGCAAAAGTAGCCAATTGCTATGAGATTGTTTTTAAAATTTTGTCACACTGCAACTACAAACTGCAATGTGTTTCATCGGGATTTTACGTGAAAGACCAATACAAAGTAGCGCATAGTTATGAAGTGTTAAGTTTATGGTACTGTCTAAGTTTGTCCTGGACTTGTAAACTAACAGGATTCCTCTAGGTCTGGCTCCAACATTATATTATATTATGTTGGTCTAAAGTAATAAGTACGCCACAGTTTTATAAAAGTAGCTTGTGGAAAACTAAGTTTGCGCTTCACTCCAAACACACCATCTCCACGAGAAACACGGCGGTGGAAGCATCATGCTTTGGAGTACAGTTTCTTAAACAGCAATGGGGAAACCGGTCAGATTTGGTGGGAAGGTGGACAGAGCTAAAAACAAGACAATCATGAAAGAAAATCTGTGAGAGGCTGCAAAGGGTTTGAGACTGCTTCTGGCATCTGTTGTGGGTGATGTCGGCCTCGTCAAAGCCAGGCTTAAATACATCTGAGAATCTGTGGCAGTGCTTGAAAATCAATGTTTAAACTTCCTCCATCCAAAGTAGTTATGCTTTAAAGAAAGTGAGCTAAAGGTTTGTCCTTTAGTTGTACAAATCTTATAGAGACACACTGCAAGAGACTTAAAATCAGAGCTGGGTGGTAACTAGTTAGATCTACACTGTTTGTTTGTTATATTTACTAGAGTGTCTTATTTTGGAGAGAAAAATACTTATTGTAGTGTTACTGCACCATAGTTGAGTAAAATCCCCTGGATAGTTTACTCACTGCAGGTAACCTCCCCAATGGAGAACAAACATATTTTAAAGAAAAATGCACAAGACGCCTACAGCTGCAGTTTACGTCAGAGTGAGACTTCTTGCTTGTGCACAAGCTTCATTTTTCTAAAGTTATTTTGTTTCTGCTATATATAAACACTGTGTTTTGTATTGAAATAAAACCTGGTTGGAAAAATGTTTCTTCTGCTTTGAATTTTGTTGTATTTGTTATCTGTATGATGACATCATTGTAAAAAGATCTAATCAGATTTTATGACTAGCTACTGAGTACTCCAGTAGTCCTTATACAGAATACTTTTTTAGTCTTGAGTATTTTCTTGGAAGTAATGAGTCGAGGTATGTGGGGGGGAGGTGTTTCTGAATACCAAATCAGGCAATATTTTTCAAGTCTCTATTTGTAAAATATAGAAAACTATCTTCTTCTTTTTTCAACTTTAGCGATGTATTACTTTGTATTGCTCCATCACATAAAATCCCAAAGGAGTAGGAATGCTTTTGCAAGACACTTTTGTTACAAAACTCTGAATGTTCTGATTTCTTTACAGCTGACTGTATTTGACAAGCAGAATGTTTTCCCCATGTCACACATGGACAGCAAACTGAAATGTGAAAGTGCACGGCAGAGATGAGGATGACTAATTTTAATATGACGGACACAGAGCTCTCTGTCTTGTCTAGTGGGATCTCTGACATGAACCAGTTGTTTATAACTGTAGGAGTGAAGTATAATATCAGCCTGTAACCTGTAGGTCACACCTCATCAACTAACACGGCAGTTATGCTTATGCAGAAGTCCAGACATTTTTGTAATTAAAAAGAAAACGGAAAAGGAAAAATAATCATGGTTTTGAACTTTTGAATTTAAAAGCTGATCATGATCTCACCATGTCTTTTTCATTCATTCATGCATTTGGACGTCTCTGTTGGAGTAAGCCTGGATGACTCTTGTCATGTGTGATTTGTGGAAGAAAACCTCATAAACATAAAGCGAAGCAGAGGCTGCAGTTTGTCACCGCTGTATGTCGTCACCTTGTTAAATAGCTGTGTTTGGCTGCAGAATGTGCGCAGCGCCACTGAGAGGGAGACTTCCTCAGAAATCTCATGTGGCCTCACTTCTCTGCTGCGTGTCTAATGATTTACTACGAAAGACCTTGTTTGTTAATTTGACACAGTAAAATACCAGCAACTGTTAGTCAGGAGCTTCTGGTTCTCTTGAGGTTTTTTTTTTTGTTTTGTCATATCTGCATTGCTGCAAAGGGGTCCAAAGTTCACTACAGATGAGTAAAACTCCAGCATACGTACACGCAGATTTTTACAGTCTGGTTTGTGTTGGTCTTTTGCAGCATGATTAAATGTGTTTTTAAGTTTAGACTTTTTGCAGGTTTAAAAGTATAACTGGAGGCAGGTATCAGTGAAAGGTGGAGGTCAATTATTGACTGCAGCTTAGTGGTTGAATTCAGACTCAAAGTAATTGTTAATGTTTGCTCTCTGAGCAAAACAACTAAGCTCCAAGAGCTGACAGAAGTCAACCGTTTTGCATCAGATGATAAGGTTCGGTTTTTTCCACGTTCTTATGCAGATCTTGTAAAAGTATTCACATCCTTACTGCTTTCTTCGCTGTACAAGTAGAGAAGCACTGATTGGATATTAATATCTGTATCAGTCCCGATATTGGAAAAAAAATTGTAGATCGTGTATCGCTAATAAGGTGTCAGATATATTAGGGCATGTTTATTTAGGCCCTGTTTACATGACAATGATGAAAATGGAATTTTTGTTCCATTTTTGTCAACACATTTACACAGTAACGGTATGCATCGAAAAGGTGCCACTAGTTGGCGCTAGGTTCTTTTGAAAGTCAGTGCGCATGTATTTAAAAAGAAAAAAAGTTCTACTTGAAAGCACGTCGATTCGCGTTTCCCCATCAGATGCCGTAACCCCAGATATTGGTGGAAAACCCGCACCATGTGTGTCTTATTAGGGCGCAGTTGGGAAAAAGTGGGATAACTTTGCTGAAACACGTTGTTTGAGCTTTCACGGTGTCCCTAGTTCTTTAGATAGCGCTGAACAAGCACACATGTATTTTGCCACCTAGGCGGTGCGGAGCAGTGAAGAGACGCTGGGGGAACCGTATTTGATGGGGAAACACGAATTGTAGTAACACCAGCATTGTCAGTAGTTTCTTCTTCTTCTGTGGATCATAGGAAGCAGCTATGTTTTGCGTCATACTATGCATGAGCTGGGGATTCCCTGAAAGAAAAGATCAATTTGTCCTGTTTACAAGACAACGGACACCGGTATGTTTCAGAACCATTGCACTCTGGAACCCGTTCTCAAACTGTGCCGTTGTCAGAGAAAACATCTGGTGGTTTCATGTAAATGCACAGTCCAAACACAACAAAACTCTTCCATTTTCACCAGAAATTGTTGTTGTGTAAACAAGGGCCTTAGTCTAGTCTTAGGGTTAGAGTAGGGTAGGGTATGCTTTTTCTTCTGAATGATGTTGCACTTTATTTATTTTACATATTATTTGAATTCCTAGTTATGCTTTCTGAACCATTTGAAAGAAGGTTTGTTCCTGATTATTTTGACAGTTTCTTTATTATTTATTTTACATTGGCTGCTATCCACCTAATTGCACTGGCTGATCAGATTAAAATTTGTGAAGACGGTCGATGTAGACTTCGCACACATTTTTTTAGTTGTTGGGTTCTTTTAAACACCACAACCTTCCTCTCCGTTACTGTTTTTTGAGTTTTCTGTTGGGTGTTTAGCCTTTGTGGCATTTGGTTGAAGTTCAGCCTGAGGAGTATAGCTAGCGGTACCAGGAACAGGGAAGGAATCTTGGAGTTTCGTTGGATTTTCTGTGAATTATCAATGGTAGCCAGGAGCCTGTCGGAATGACAGGATGGGATGAATTAAGCAAAGCTTGGCGCTGTGCATTCTTTTAGTGTCTCTCAGATAAGAGTTAAAATGAGTTTGATTTAGTATGCTGTCGTGAAATGGATTTGTGTTAAAATGTTTGAGGCCTGTTCTTTTCCTCTTTGATTTATGATGATCTAGAAAAGCTAGAGGATGATGTTTTCCCTGAAAGATTTCTGCAAATTTTCCAGCTTTATGTTTAAGTGTTATATTCAGGTAGACTGATTGGATATAACTGAGTACATAAAGTTTGCAAACATCTCTGCATTTTAGCATAGGAACATCCCTTGAATCCACATTTCTGTCTGTTGCATTCCCACTTCTTTGCATATTTTCCAGCTCGCTTCAGGGAAATGTAATAACAAAGGTCCATCAGTCTGATGACAGGTTCACCGTATTGGTTAAAAAAATATCCTGGATCTAATTAAAATTCTCCAGATTCCTCTCATAGCTCAGGTTATGCTCAAGGTCCTCGTGGACTTAAAGTTCTTAGTCTCAATAAACCTAAATAATCCTGTTTTACACGAGACATCTGGGCACGCACCTCATACATGTGTTCCCTCTGTGAGGAACAGCCTTTATAAGGGAAAAAGCACAGTTGGCTTGTTCTGAACCAGTACCAGACGACGTGCTGCAGAAATAACTCTGTTCTTACACGCTGCGATAAATCACCCCCAGGTAAACAGGTTTTACCAATTATTGAAACTGTTGTGTGGCAACATTGTGGGCTAGTTTTGAGTGCTGCAGGCCTGCTCAGCCTCCAGAGAAAAGAGGATTTAAAGAGCACAGTATGTATGCTGATGGCTCAGATAAGATTCAAAATGAATAGCTGTTGTGTGTGTGTGTGTGTGTGTGTGTGTGTGTTGCTGGAGGCAAGTCCTCATAAAACAGAGCTGTACTGCATGTTAAGAGAGACTTGTACTGCTTAAAGTAAACAGGTTCATTCATTATCAGATACAGTGAAATGGTTGCAAAAAATTGGATTAGCTAACATTAGCATGAAGTTCAATAAATTGCTTTGTGAGTTTAATTTAGTTGAATTTTCAAAGTGATTTTAATGATACGTGCACAAAAAAGTTAATATCGATGATCACAAACAGACGTTACTCACCATGTTCACACTAAAATCTGGACGCTAATCAGGAGAGGTGGGCGATATTGCAAAAATGTCATATGAAATAAACACTTAGCGCTCAGGTAAAGTGCATTCTTGCTACGTGAAAGCTGACATAGTCAGAAACTACACTTTTCATGCAGACATATGCGCGCCTTTCACTCTTAAAAGTTCTGGACAAAGTGTTCATCATGACTTTATATTGAGGGAAAATACTCTTTTACCCCACAGATGATGTTCACAGTATTTATTAAAGGGGAATGTTCTTGTTCTGCTAGTTCAGAAGAACTCTATGTGCTCTTAAAATTATCCCTTTTAAGGACATTATACACTTCAAAAGCTTCCTTGTCTTTTTGTCTATGTAAATTATAGTTCATGTTCGTAACCGTGAGCAAGAACTGCTTCCTGGTAGAGATATATCTAGCTTTGTTTTAAAATATCTCTCCCTGAATGTGTTTTTCAGCCTTGATGGTGTACAAACACACTTTTTCTGACCTTCTCTGGTGGGGTGACTTACACCTGATGATGTCACAATGAGAGTCTCTTCTTTGAGCCCTTCATCCTGGCTCAGAAGAACCCAGACCAACTTAGAAACTCATAGAAGAAGCCCAGTTGGGCTAATCAATCCTGATTCTAACAGACTCAGAATGTTGTAAATTAAAGGGGCAGTATTATGTAAAATGTACTTTTCTGAGCTTTACATCTTGCTATGATGTTATTCTATCATCAACAACATACCTGTGCTGTTACTTTGATTTTTTTTTCATGCATGTTTGAGTTTGACTCCCACACTCAGCTGATAAAAACACTCAGTACCACCTATGAGATGTAGTTCCTCCTCAGTGTTGCAGTTTTTAAGCTTCCGTATCACAGAGCAGCCCTCCTCTGCGACTCCACCACTCAGCTCCTTCAGACTAGCCAGCAGCAATTAGCAAACACCTGGTGTAACTGAGCATCTGCTGAGCTCATTATAGGAGCTACTGCTCAGTGAAACATTAGCAGAGGTTAAAGGGTTAATAAAGGAGCCATGTTGTGATGACTTCCTGAAGGTGGAGTTTCAGAAAGAGCAGAAGTGTTTTAAACAGACAATTTCAAGGTGTTAAATTAGAAAGTAAATTTCTTTTACGTCATATTTGATAAATACAGTATTTTTTTTGTATAACTGAAGGTCAAAGTTACTAAAGTTGCTATGTTCCTGGAAAATGCATAATACCACCCCTCTAAAGAATAAACAATTACTGTCAAAACTTAAAAAAGAAACATGAGCATAAAAAATTTATGATGTTCTGGAGCTTCATTGATATGACACTTCAATAAATGATGGTAATCAAAAACCTTGATGTCCATAGCAAAGTGTACATAAAGCTATGAGAGAATCACAAATATTAACCTGGCTGCTTTTATATGCCTTGGCGTGAAAGGCAGTTTTTAGTGTGGAAACATTTTTATTTTTATGAACCACATATGAGCAGGAAGCTGGTTCAGCAGAGCCGTACCTCAGGCAGGGAAACGCCAAGAAGCAGAAATGGATTTTAATGACGGGTAGAACTGGAACCAAATCACCCCCAGTGTTCACCGTCATGTTTACCTTTCAAAATATGAATCTTTTTATAGCAATGTAAAACAGTTACCTTTTTTATTATGTAAAGCTTCTTACCAGAGTTGCACTTTTTAAATTATTTGATTAATTGTTTTAAAAATCAACTGGATGATAGAGAATGACTTTTGCATTCATTATTAAAAATGTAGTTCTTTTTAATAATGAATGAAAGCTCATCTTAAGACTTCATTGAATTTTATTTTTTATTTAACCTTTATATAACCAGGTTAGTCTCTTTGAGATCAAAGATCTCTTTTATAAGGGAAACCTGTGCATGACAGCAGCAGCATAGTTACAATAAAAACAAGCTGCATTGAAATTTGCTCACAGAAACACTCACACACCAACCAAGCAGACTGGAATCCCCATATTTTTTTAAAGTCCTCCAGTGTAACATTTGATACATGGATCCCGAAACATTGTCTTCTAGACTTCTAGGCGTTTGCTCAGAATACAGAAAGGATTAACAGAGTGAAGGTGTGCGCTGCAATTGGTGCAAACTTATTTGTTTGTCTCAGAGTTTGACTGTGACTAACCCAAATCCCTGTTAGATGGGAAGACGAGAAGAGGAAAAATTTTTATCTCGTTTTAATTAGTTCTTTCCAGAACTTACAAACCAAATGTTAACCTCAGAGTTGTGAGAACATATTTATGGAGATTTTTTTGGTCTTTGAGGTCTTTATGGCCAAGGACATAAATATTTTCCTGCTCCATCTTTTCAACCAAATGTATTCGCCAGATTACATAATTTTTTTTACAACACGTTGGATCAAAATGATCTCTGGCGATGTTTGATAATGAAATCTATTAGAGTCCTATTTTATTAACACTTCATTAATACTCTTTTGCAATGCATTTTGTGCATCTGGACTGCTGTCTGATTATTCATACATCTATGTAGTGTTTTTTACATTCAGCTTTGATTTTGTCAGCTGAACCACTAATGGATTCATAATGGAGTAATGGTGGAGTTATTAAGCCTTGGTCTGATCACTTCACCTGTATCAAACAAATAATCAGTGATTATTTGTTTGGATGTTCAATCTTATCTGATTAATTCATTTAAAATAAAAAGCCATAATGAATTGAAACAATACACCATTACATGTTGTTTTATATCTCAAAATGCAGCTAAATCTGTAAGTTTAAGTAATTGATATAGTTCCTGTTTAAATTTGGGATTTTAAACAGTGACATTTTCCTTGGAACCAGGAAGTTTAATTTATTTAATTACACTTTATTCTGTTAAGAAGAAATGCTGAGAGCTTACCGCAGCGCAGATACTGGTTTTTCCATCACTTACTTTGGATTACAAAATACTTCCAAGTCATTGTAAGCTTTGTTTCTACATGAACAAAGGATCAAATGATTGTGTAATACGCAGTAAGAAGTTATTCTAGTGACAAACCCGCAGAGAATTATCAGCTTGCATTGTTTCATTGCTCCCAGCCTTTTTGTTGCAATCCAGTGTGGGTGTCTGTGAGAGAGTTTAAGACGCTACTTCAAGTAAGCAATGGGCAGAGGAGAACAGAAAAGACTTTGTATTTAGCATTTCCTTCTTAAAACTTGTTTGTCAAAGTATTTTCGTAGGATGTTTAAAGGAAAATCTCATTTACTTCTACATCTACCCTCCACTCCACCTCATTTGGGTCGTTGCTAAGGTATTCTTCTAAGAAATGGGACACTCCTTCGGGAAGCTCACTCATAACCTTTTGTCTCTAATTCCTCATTGTGTTCAGATACAACGTAGGGTACCTGAATGCGCCATGTGAACAGTTAATGGTTGTTGTCAAAGAACAACCACTACCAACATGATGCATCCACATTAGGCCTGTCAGGATAACAAAATTTGCTGGACGACAAATGGTCTCAGTAATTATTACTAGAAAAGATTATGTTGTTTTGAGACTGCTTTAAAGTAATACATTGATAATGGCGCACAATAATGCAAGTTTGCCCTTTCAAAGACCAATAAACTTTCATTTTGTAAAGAACACTTGGTACTGGGAGACATTTTAAATATTAAAAGTCAAACACAACAACCACAAGCAACAAATAAGATGGAAATAAGTACCACACACAACCAAAACCATAAACAAAATGTATCATGATGCCTCTGAAAAAATATTAATCATCAAACTCCTGTTAGTTTATCATACAATTAATTGATTTATCGCATCAGACTTAGTATGGATGTGTCAAATACAACAGTGTTTTTGTTTCTAACTATATATTTTTTTTTCTTATCAGAGTTTATGTAAAATATGGGTATGCATTTTATTTTTGTGCCTCACTGACCTTCAACATTTTTAGAAGACTACAAAATCATCTTTATGGTAGCTATTTATGCCAATAAAGTGTTTTTTTTCTTCTTTTTGTTTTTTTCCTTGCATTTCAGTACATTTGTGAGTAAATTTGTAATCTTTTAGAGAAAATGTTAGAAAAGCTCTTTCCCGTCGCCCACACACACAACCTCAGGTCACAGGATGTCAAAGAATCAAATGGGACTTAGTCAAAGTGTTGTGTATTATTCCTTTTTTTTAAAAAAACATTGTATTCGGATTATCTATTATCATTCTTTAATCTTACTTTCAAGCAAAGATCAACTTTGAAAAGGAAGGTCAGATTTACTTCTTAAATAGCCGTGCAAATGCAACACGTAATTATTGACTGTCAAGTTAGTGTAACAATTCACTTGAAAGAGCTTAATATCCGCCTTACAGCTTTATATACACAATGCTTATGAACTAATACAAACGTAACGTCTGAAAGGTTGCTTTTAGGTGATAACCTATAATGTCAGTCAGCTTAGTGACGTGCCGGCTTGCTGCCCAGGACATCTGTCAGCAGAAATGACACATTCCTCACCCTCAGTGGCACCACATCCTTCCCTTCATGACACAAGGCAACTCCTTTTTGAGGATACGGTTTAGGATACAGCTGCTTTTGGACTGATTATAGCCTGGAGGAAGACGGACAACAAGGGAAATGCTCAGGCCTGTCAGGAGTCCAGAGGAGTGAAAACTGTTTAGAGAAGCAGACACTCTCCAGTTTTAACATTGAATGAACCTGAGCTTCATGTTTTCTTTGAAGAAGCTCCTGCTATTATTTAAAGTGTCTTCTTCCCATTGAGTAATGCGTCCTGTAAAAAGAACAGATTAACATGAAGCTCTGGGAATGTTGCTGAATCTTTTGTGCACACAATACAGTTTCTAGAAGACACTTTGTAATGCAGTATTGATATGGCATGATCTTGACTTGAACATAAATCAGGGCTGTCCGTTTCACACTTGTTGAGCTAAAAACTAATATTTATTGTGCCCATTTGCTTAGTCTGCACTGTTGTATTAAACACAAGCTCCATCTACTGCACTGACACAAGGAATACTCTTACATTTTTTGGAAAAGCTGTGCCACAAAATATAATTCTGTACAGGGCAGCAAAACTTCCCATATTCTCAAGTCCAAAACTTGGCAGGTGTGTGTCTAACCTAACCATAAATGTGTCAGTTGCTCTGTTATTGTAAGCTGCAGTCTTACAATAAGCAAAGTTGTAGCTACAAAAATCTGAATGATCCAGGAGGAAGAAAAACTTTTGGTCAGTTCTATTGATTTGATTTTATCAGGACAATAATGCACACAAAAATAGGAAGCAGTTTAAGTCCTATATCAAAATTTATGGGAGTGCTTAGTCTTAATGCATTGAATTTTTCAGCATTTAACATGCTAATGATGAATCAGAGCTGATTGAAGGGAAAACTGTCCAAATCCACAATTTGGCCGGTCAATGCAGCTCTAGTTGGTTTTCTGGAAAGACACTTCCTTGTAAAAAATAAAATGTAGGTGACGAGATAAGGAGACAAAATAGTGAAAGTAAAATAACTATCTTTTTAGACAACTTAAAGGCTCTCCCTTACTAAATGAGTCAGCCTTATAGTTGGGCCTTATAGTAACACCTTTTTCTAGCCTAATAATCAGTTGTTGGCATTTAAATGTGGACAAATGCATTTGTGATGGTTATATTTCCTGTCTTTTTCACATAGTTAGCAATTTTTAGACTAAACTTTCATGAAACCTAAACAGATGAGACTACTTTTGCTTTGAGTGACAGATTTGGATCACCAGATGGGCCCCAAAAAATAAATTATGAAAACATTTATTCTTTGAGCAACTTTCCTAACTTTGCCTCTTCACTAATATCTTAAGCTTTACTTTGATTATGTCCTCTGCTTCACTGAAATGTATCTCATGGCTTTGTTGAACAGGAATAGTTTTCCATCTTGAGTAATCCCAGGTGTTTTGTATCCGTTTTCAGCATTGTAACTATGTGAATGTATCAGGCTGTTTCTCCACAAAATCCACTACCATATCAGGACGAGCTCAGGAATCTTGCCAGCCAGCATGAAAACCGTTTGTCCAACCTCGCTTACCGCTCCCTCATAGAAAAATGAAAAGAACCATGGTTTGATCTTGGCTGCTGGAGGTTTTTTTTTTCCAGTGAGGGTAAAGGCCCAATAAGATATGAGAGTTGGTAAATCTACACATACTTCTCTGGTTGAGTCACAGCACCATGCTACAGGTTGAGAGAAAAACTGATAATCAGCTGCAGAGCTGAGCTTTTTGTGTGCTAATGTGCCAGCTGCCAGGCAACGTCTCACAGCCTTTCTTTCCACGCTGAGCAGTTTTTTTTTTTTTTCCTTGTCTCAGATCAGGCTTTCTGCGTCAGTGTGAGGACAGCGATGACCTTAACGATCAGTACTTATGACGCTTCAGAAATACCAGGCTGTAGCTGCCGTCAGCTTTAAGATGTTCTATCTCGGTTTGTTCAACCTTTGTGTCAGCATGTCCTCTGAGATATTCCAGCAGCAGACGTTGTGAGTCCAGTGTGCTGTGCGCTCTTCACTGTACATCCTCTTGTGTTATTTCAGGTGTCTGCCTTCAAACAAACACAACGCTGTTTGTTTTTTCATTATGCCACAGGTTTGAAGTGCAGCTTTTTGAAGCATTTCGCTGCCTTTGATTCTGGTCCTTAGAAGCTCGCACGCCTGCTGCTTATTTTGGGAAACAGCATATTTTGTCTGTTGTTCATCCATAATATGGAAACACAATTAAAATCACAAGTGAATAAGTTTGTTCACACAGTCAGTCATTAAAAAACATGACGCGCCATCATCCTCCTGCCACTTCCTGTTGTCGTATTTCTTTTCCGCCAGTAGTAACATCCAGTTGTTGATCACATGACTTTTGTGACCCGAAAAAGTGTTTCCATCGCAGTTTAGAGAAATTAACCATTTTCTGTCCACCTGAAACACCGCCTCATACTAGCAACAAAACATCCATCCATCCATCCATTTTCTGTACACCCTTGTCCCTTTGTGGGGTCGGGAGGGTTGCTGGTGCCTCTCCAGCTAACGTTCCAGGCGAGAGGCGGGGTCACCTGGACTGGTCGCCAGTCTGTCGCAGGGCAACAAAACATTTTATCGAAAAACATGGATTCTTTGAAATTACCGTGTTGCTATTAAGCAAATTTATTTTCGTAATTCCAGTTTGCACTATTATTTGGTCAATAGAAACAAAGCTATTGTCACTTTTACCATCGTCACAAAAGGACCGCTAAACACCGTAATAAAACTTGTATCGCCAACCCATACATCCCACATATACACAATTTTTCTTACTTTATACTGATATATTTCAAATCATTGAGTCCCAATGTTGTCGATTTATGTTTAGGTGCATTTTTATGTTTTTGTTCCAGGTGGAGGAAGGCAGCAAGGCAGCAGCTGTGAGTCTCCAGGTGGGAGACGAGCTCGTCAACATCAACGAGGTTCCCCTGAGTGGCTACAGACAGGAGGCGATCTGCCTTGTCAAAGGCTCCCACAAGACCCTCAGTCTAGTAGTGAAAAGGTAGGTGCTTGGTGTCCTCCTGGATCTGCTGCCGTCATCATCTAATAAGCATAAAAGTTCACCATGGCAACAGCTCCAAACACACCTAGGCGACGGAGGAGCAGAGATCCCGAGCCCAGCAGCTCCCCGTCTGTAATTCAGTCTATTCGTTCTGGGATCCGCTTCACAGAGCTCATGTTAGCTGGATGTTCCTGTTTAGCCAGGCTTGCTCTCAACTCTGCTTCCTGGTTTGTGGCAGAGTGTAAAAGAAGAAAGAGTGGGTGACATCATGACTGTCCCACGCAGGCAGGTGTTGGGACACACAAGGGGAAGTCATTTTATTATGTGACTGTGAGATTTTTTTTTTTTTTTTTTTTAAGTTCAGCACACCCTGTCAGTTGGTTTTGTGCTCTGTGTGATCAGGCAATACAGGTTTGTATAGTTTTGTCTGACACCAGTATCTTAACTAAACGCCTCGCTTGTTTTGCCCAGAAATATTCTAATCCCATACAGAATAGTAAACCACTATTGTCACTAGAAGACACTTCTCATAGTGTGCTGATCCTTGTGTAATTCTTTAGGTTTGATATGTGGGTTAAACTGATGAATCATTTGTCAACAGAGCAGCCATCTTACTATTGGCCTTGTGTGTGTGTGAAACAGTGGTGGCTTTGTCTGTCATTGCCATCCGCATTTCTTTTTGCATTCTATCATATCATAGCGTAATCTCTGAACAAATTCACTCGTACAAGGAAGTCCACTCACCATTTGTCTCTGCAAGGACAAAGCTCGGATTCTCACTTATTGTTTTAGTCTCGAGAGATACGTTGTTTGTAGGATCTGGAAACAAGTATGAGGTATTGTGTATTTCCATCTCTGGTCCTTTATGTTTTAAGAAACACAGTCTAAATTTAACTAAAGAAGGCTTTTAGATTTGCCAGATTGTCTGTAACATGACATTTTAGTTTTAGAAAGTATTTTTAAACCATTTTTAGTTGAGATACACTGATTTTGTCTCTTGCCGATGTCAGATTACGTTTTTTTTTAATTGTCCCACCTGACAATTCTGTCAGATTCTAGTTTTTGATTCTAAAGACTATCACTAACCTTTCATCTGATTTTATTAAACTCAGAGTGCATCTAACTACAGGTGATCTGCTGAAGTGTTTTTCAGACTGAGTACTGTGGGAGTTCTTAGCTTTGATATATTGAATCCAAAGGGAAAAGAAATCAACTTTTTCAGTGTTTGACCTTCAAATCAGAGCAGATAAAGAGAAAATTGTTTGATTCTAACTACTGAACAACTGAGTCATATGTGTTTGTAGCCAAGAAGATTAGATTATTCTGATTTGGTAATGATGATAATAATAATAACAATACAATGTAATTATAAAACCCTCCTAAATTTGAAAGAAATCTCAAAGTGCCGCATTAAAGGTAAAATGAGACACAATAAGAATCAAACAAACAATAAAATAGTAATAGTTCTGTTGGTAACCTTTGCTGAATAGAAATGTTCTTTGAAACAGTCATAAGTCTTCAATGGCTCTCTGGCGAGGGTGTTTCAGAGCCGTGGGGCAGCGACAGCAAATGCTCGGTCATCCAACATGTGAACTTTAGTCCCGGTTGGTAGAGATAGTGAGTGTTTGTATAACGGATCCCGATGAGAAGGATATTATGGTTGTCTAAAGCAGCTGAGGTCCAGGAGGATGAGGAGCGATGGAGAGCCCTGCTAGCAGGTTGTTGGTGACTCTGATCGGAGCCGTTTCTGTACAAAGAGAAGACCAGAAATCAGACTGAAATCTTACAAATGGATTGACTTGCTTGAGTTGGTCCTTAACAACTTTTCAGAACTCTTTACAGCACAGGTCTTGGAGGGCAACTGCCCTGCAACTTTTAGCTGTGCCTCTGCTGCACCACACCTGAATACAATAATTAAGTCAGTAGCAAAGCTCTGGAGAACTGATCTACACAAGAAGAATGTAATTAAGTCATTTAATTCCAGTGTTTTGTACCTGTGGCACATCTAAAAACTGCAGGACAGCGGCCCTTCAGGACTGGAGTTTGACTTTACAGAAAGAATTGGAAATGGGATATGATTTGAGATTGTTAGCTCCATGGAGATAAAAACCCATACAGAAAGTTAACAGATTTAATCTGTTTCAATTACCTGCATTTCTGTCGACAGAGATCACAGCTGCATGTCTTAGAATGAAAACATAGATTTTGCAAGAAGATACAGTCTATGTGAAACCGAGTAGCTCCCCATACGGGCGGACCTTTAGATAAGTCTCACTATTTTGGTAGTCTAAAATATTCAAGTAGATTGCAGGAAAATAAAGATATATTAAAGAAAGGTATTGGTATTTTAGTATTTTGTACTGACTCTGATGGGTTATGCTCCATGAAACTCTTCTAAAGTGGCATTAATCCCCTTATCTTGGAGGAATGTTGCATAATCCCACATCAGCTTTTGAAAGGTATGGCTACTAAAGTTTTAGCTCAGGGTGGTTTGAGTAAATGTTCTGTCTGGCTCTACCAGGGGTCTCAGTCAAGGAATTATTTTTACTCCCGGTGTTACCAAGAAATCTTGGTTAATGACTTTCTAGACAGCAGAGGAATTTCGGTTTTCACATGATTTTTTCCTGACACATTTTTCTTTTGAACCTGTGGGAGGAAATGGATTAGCTTCACAATACATTAAGCTGCTGAAAAGCAGAAGGCATGAGTGGGGGATTCTGGATATTTTTACTTTAATATGCTTGTAATTCGTAATGGAGTGAGACATTACCTTTCAAGGACAAGTCTTAATCATATTGTGTTTAGCAGTCTCTGAATCCCACAGGCCTCTCTGTTTGCTCGGATTGTCTGTGTTGAGGAATTCCTTTGTTCGACTCGTCTCAAATAGCATCTCGAGTCAGTCATTTCCCAAGGCCATAATAACAAGTCTGGGTCACATTTAGAATACTGCGAAGTGATAGTGGGTCATTACTGAACCTCAAAGCTTCACTTCATGTCCAATTTCTCCTACTTGTCATTCAGCTGCGGTCTGCTTGTTTGCTTGTTGATGTTTGGCAATGTTCTGTCCTCTGGCGTTCACTACCTGTAGTTTGCTTGGAGCCCATGATGTTTTCTTTTGCTCTCCACCTCTGCCTGTGCACGTCAAATGTTATTTGTTAAACACCTCCCCATTCAGCTGAAGGATAATGTTGGATGGTTATCAGAAAGCTGTCAGAACCTGCCCCTGTGTACAGGTGTGGTTTCTCTACACATAGCATAAGGGCGGAGCTCAGTTTCCACTCTCGTACTTTTTGCACATGGTGACTCATGCGCGGTGGTTGGTGCAATGTCATTTTTGCGAGGGGACGGGCAGAACTTGTCACACGTCACATAGAGATCAGATAGGTGTGGCTGTATGTGGGAAAGCATCTCACTCTCCTGAATGCCTTTTCGAAACTGCTTTGATCTTTTTGCTGTGTGAAGTTAAGTATCATTTTATAGGGCCTTGCGAGCGTAATGATACCTCTTGGACCTTTTCACATTTACACATTTACCTTTACAGTCACGAACATTGAGCTGTTTTATCATGATTTTTATGTGATCAACACAAACCAGAGTATAGCTGTAAAGTGGAAGTAAGATAATAATTTTTAAGGTTTTGCAAAATACATTCTGTGTGGCACACATGTTTAGACAAAATGAGCCAAAAAGAGAGATTTAACCAACTCTGAAGAGTAAAAAAATTACCAAAAATCGCTGAGGGATGGAGTACTCAGGGCGTGATTACAGAGCCATCAAGTGTTTTGTTGCAAATAGTCAACAGGTTCGCTAAGAAAAAAAGACACAAACAGACTGCCAAGGATGCGAGAAGAATCAAGCTACCATTAACCTCTTATCTTTCAGCTCTGTCATATTCCAGAACTGCAACGTTCAGAGACATGGAAAACTAGATCAAAACTATATAGTTGGATTTACAGTCCATGATTATTCCAAGATTCCTACCTTGGTGTTTACCTTGGAGGGAATGGGCAATGACTTAAATCCTAAAATATTCAAAACTTAAGCTGTTTTGAATGTTTTATTTACATTCCACTTTACAATTATGTACCTCTACGCTTTGTCACATATATCCCATTTGAAGCTTTTGCTTGTAAATTGAGAAATTCAAGAAATGTTAATATTTCTGCAAGGCAATGTGGATATACTACTTTTAAATCAATTTGATTAAAGGTATTTAGCATAAACATGAAATATGAATAGCTTGATTGTACTGCACAATTTAAGGCGTATTGTCAGAATACACTTGAATTATCCTGTTGGATTTGGAGGGAATTGTTTACTGTTGTTCTAGTTAAGACTAGCTATTGAGAGCTAAAAACTTGCAGAACTAGTATCCGTAATTTAACCTACAATGTTATCTAAACCTGATAGTTATTTTTACTTCAGTAGACCTTATAAAAAAGTGACATTTCCTTTTCCTATGGTCGCTAAACTCAGACAGTTTATATTCTGTGGCAATGCTACACACCCATACCCTCATAAGACATTTACTGCTGCATGAATGATTAAACTTCACACTCCTGTGGCATTGTGTTTCCCCCTTCTGGAATCAGCACAAAAGTACCAGAGTGACTTCTATGTTTCACCATTTTTCTGCTGCTGGCACAATCATCTGCTGCTGCAAAGTTCTGTTTTAATGTTGTTGTCCTTGTAGCAACAAAATAAACATTCATACACACCGAGTGGCTGTTTTAGATTAACGAAAGCTTCAGCATTTCAGAGCAAAATCCAGTTATAGCAGGAAAAGATTACAGGGGTATGTTACAGTGTAAGCACTCAGTAGGGGTTCTGGGCAGTGGCGTACATTTAGCAAGCCTTATTTTTCTAATTAAGCCTACGCAATACGTTTTGGAATGCAGATAACTAAATTCCTTTTAAGTAGATTTCTTAAAATTGTTTGTATCTCAACATAAATTATAGTTTACAGACTAAAGCTTTTGTTTTTGTAGTTTCTAGTCTTGCCTTTAGGGAAACTTTGACAGTCTACTAATATTGGCTGCATTCAACTTGGCAATGTACTGTTTTACTTTGTACATGAAATCATACAGTCTTTAAGGTAGAATTATAAATTATACCGATTTTTTTCCTCATGAATTTTCACAGAATCCAGTAGATTTATGAGCGATTTACCAAAGTTGTGGGAGATTTTTGTTCACTGGTTTTTATCATTCTTTATTCGACCAATGCTGATTTTAGTCAATCTTGATTCCTCTTTTAACCAGTGTATAATGATATATATTAATATAGTTCAGAACATTTCCCTATCCTGCTGTTTTGATCTGGCTTTAGTTATTTATGATGGTAGTACGCACAACTCTTGACTATAGCATCTTGCATTACCGTTTTACCCTCTTAGCATCACCAAAACAACAGTCCCCATGTGTATCCTCTCTCTCCTTCATTATCATCTCCCTGATAATGAAATGGCTAACTAGTTTGAAGCTTACCCTCAGTCACAGCTTCGACCTGGAAGAGTGTTGTAACGGTGAGTTTGGGAATGGTGCACAGATTAGAAAAGGGCTGGATTTTGAAATGCTGCGTGTTATGAGGTGTGAGTATGTGTGTCCAATATTCTCATACTGTTTCAGAAACTGTAATGTTTGGACTAGTTATGTCGAGTAATTATGTAGGTGATGAACTCTGTGTTGTTGCAGAGTTGTCTATGATTTATTTTTTGCCATCTTCAGCCATGTTTTTGACTCATTCTTCATGTGTAACATTAGAAATGTTCTGTCAACAGGTAACACCTATAAAAGAGTCTTAATGGGGAACATAGCCCTCCAGGATCCAGAATAACAGCCAAGTCCTGGCTGACTTCGCATATAAATATTTTGCACCTTTTTGCCATTTTGACAGTTTTGTGAGGCTTGCTCACACTAATTATTTTATTTTAGGTGCACTCCTAAGCTCTAAATAATTACTTGTTGATGAATTTATGCCCATTGTCAGACACACAAAAGAATCCAATAAAATTTGAGGTGGCATTTAGCACTCGTGTAATGATACAGCTGGAAGCTTCGTCCTCAGTCTGAAGGCTTCCAGGTGTTTCTGGGCCATGGGTCAGCACAGACAGCTCGTGACTCGGCAGCTGGTATGCCACTCAGCCCAGGAATGTGCCGATCATTGCATGGTGCTCACAGTTCACCTCTCTCACCTACACCATGACTGGTCTGATTGTGGAGTTAGCTGAAGAAAGGCCTTTGTGAGCCTCCTCAGGGAGCAAACGGGACCCAGCAGCTCACCTGCAAAGTGCAGGTTTGGCAGTTTGAACTTTAGCTTTTTTTTTTTTTCCTGCCGTCCAATACTGTACATGATGCTGCACTTTCCTCCGTCACCGCCATGCTTTTCAAGCTGGCTGATAATTACCAGCTGTCTATCATTTTTCTTGACAGCATTCCCCCTTTCAGCTGAAACTAATAGGTTTAGGAGTGAAAATATGTGAAGGTTTAGAGTCTGACTTTCCGTAACATCTCAGGGGATACAGTACAAGCAATGTTTCTAGATGGATTGCCTTTAGTTATTTTCTTACTTCACAGTATTGAAACATAATATTATTGAGGTTCTTGAAGAAAAATGCTTACAATAGGTTTTTGTGAACTTTAGTGCCTTTTATGTCAGCATTAGGTTGCAGTATTTCTGCACTAATCTGCATCCCATAATTATTTTTTTTTGTCCTTTAGAAAACGAAAACTGTGAACTGGAATGTTTTCCACTTTAAGAAGACAAGAAGATAAAAACATGGGAGCATTTTTAATTTCTTAGAAAAACTGTTGTGTTTTGTAATTTCTTATTAAGAATTCTGAATAGATATTTACCGATTCAGCATGAGCACTTGGGGAGTGTTTTCCTGTTATTGGTCAGGTTTAATTTGCACAAAAATGCAAACAATTATCTATACAATGATCCAAGCATTTTTATTTGAAACTGAAAAGCAACAATTATTCCTTCTGCTCTTGGAATAATGTTGCATTGATTAAGGAGATATAGAAAATGGAAGGTTATCTTTAACCTTTTAGAATGTTAATCAATTTTGAATTTAAGGAAAAAATTATTTTGAATAAATAATCTGATATATTGGTCGGATTACCTTCAAGAATAGTCATCCTGCAATCATCTCCTTAAAAGAGTCGCCATTTTTAGCTTACTAGGTGTATTTTTAAATGGTATTGAGACTCTTTATTTTTCAGATCCTGATTGTTTTTAATGACCAAAAATATCCAAACAACATTTTTCATCCTGCTGACCAGCAGTATGCAGCAACATGTGGCAACTGTTACTCTGTTCATAAGATTTCAAACAGTTAAAAATATGTGTCCAATTTTATTGTGGTTGCCGCACCATAATTGGTTTACTTGAAACTGTGTTCTTAGATTAAAAAGTTGAATTTGATCATATCTACAATTAACAGTCAATACTTTTTGATATTGATCTGTGTTCACCAAGCAGAGGTAACAACCCCTGATGGTCAGCAGCTCCGCTCTTTACCGGATACTTTCAGGAAACCAAGCGCTCTCACACACTATAGATAAAGCTGTTGCCATGGTAATTGTTGAAATGCATGTGTGCCTCACAACAGGGGTGATGGCAAGACAAGAGTCCGGCTTTTCATCTCCCAATTAGCATATTAGCCCCTTAGAGCCAATGAGACGACGCAAGGAAGGGGGAATACTCACAGGGGACTGGCTATGACAATGGCCCTCCTCCCTTTAGTGCACTTTTCTACCCCCTCTCTGGGGGAAAAAAGCCCCTGAAGAAAACCTCCCATAAGTTGTATCTACTTCTGCCAGGAAAACTTGGTTTTACTTTCAGTGTTGCCCATTTCAGGTTGAAATGTCTAAGTTGTCAGACAATGTGAGTTTGTAGGTAATGTTGGTGCTCAGAAGTCAGTCCTTTTTATCTTTGTCTTTGAAGTACTGGGACCATTATGCCTGACCAGCACATGGATGCAGCTGGTCCCACTTTACAACTCAAACTAAATTCCACTTTGATATTAGTGGACTGCTTTTAGGATTTACATTTGTTGTGGTTGTTGTTGTTTCTGTTCATCCACATGTTTGGTGAGTCTGACTTCATCATTTATTTATTCATTTATTTTTACATTTTAACATTAAATAGTTGAAATCTATCTCTTTTGATGCTGATGTTTTATGCTGCCTATTTATACATCAATGAATAATTGTGGATAACGGGGCCTTCTTTGGTTTCCTTTGACCCTAATACTTTGTTATTGTTGTGAGAACCTTTTGTTTTACCTCTCGGTCTGAGGCCATCAGTCATTTAGGTTAAGCCGTGATCAGTAAGAATTAACATTTTAAAACATAAAGACAAATTAAACTTTAAAGAATTGCACATAAAAGAAATGATAAAGGTTTTTGGACTTTTTTTGTTGTATTATGTGATTTTATTTTTTTCTTGACTGCTCAGTCGAGCGTACACTTGGTGTTCAGTCGGACTTCAAACTGGTCACTCAGAAAGCAGTGACCAGTTTCTTCCCCTGCCCCCCACTGCAGCCATCCAATTCACTTTCCTGACATATCTGTGCTTGCCCAGCTGTAGCCCTGACGATAGGCCTAATAAAACCAGGTTCATTTGCATACCAATGGCATGCGCCATGTGTGGTTAGCTGCCCCAGAAACAGGCCTGCGACGACACAAGGACGACTTGGGCTCCATGTTGGCTTGTCTTTGTCTTCTAAATAGGCCTTATCTCTAATCCTCAATTCATTTTAGGGAACTGACCCACTTTACAGAGGCTTTAATCTGTCTGTCTGAAAAAGATCATAGGGTGTCAAAACTGTATTAATTTGATCCAAAAGCAAGAGTCGTGTTTCCAAGAGAAACAAGCTGTTGGTTTTGGACATTTTCTCATTACTTCAGTGAAGCAGCAGGTCCTGCTAACCTCACTTTTATGAGCAAATCTTCTCTTCAGTGAAAACCAAGGCAAGAAAACCTTTGTTTACACATCTGCACTATTACATTAGTAATGTTTTATATATATTCAACAGATTTGTTGGCTGAATATACTTGAGATAACGCCATTATAGAAATTGGAGCCTGATGCCCAGTAAAAGAATTAAAATGTTTTTGATACCGATTATTATCCTTTTGGTTAACAGTTCACCATTTGTCCACCACAAACTACTGCCTCTGTGGCTGCCAAACTGTGTCAGTTTTGAGCTCGAGTGGGGGCAGAAAAGATGCCTGGCATGCAGACGACAGCTTGAATAAAGCGGTGAAGTGGCTGATCTGATTGTGAGCGAGATTCTCCTCTCTAAGCCCCCCTGACTCATGCTGGGCCTGTGTTCCCCCAGGGACCATATGGCCGTCTGATTATAGCTCACCTCAGCTTCACCCTCCTCTGACGATGAGAGATGGTTGCTGCAGTTTTGCAGTTGCCTGTAAATTATTCTGTCCGTCTTACCTGGGCTTTCTCATTTGCTCCAGCGTCATGAACTGAACACCGAAGTGTTTTTACCAGAAGGGGGGGCTGTTACATTGAGTACGAGTTAATTACTATTCAGAAATACTGCATGTCCCTTTGAATTACAATCATTTATACTTCAGTATGATATGTCTTTAACCTCTGTTTTGTTGAGTTTGAATGTTCTTTCTGCCAAGTTCATACAGGTTTTCTGTGCGATCTAGAAAAGCATGATATTCCGTCCAAATGTTAAGTTTTGAATAGTTATGGAAACCCAAAAGAAGGAAAAATGTTTGTCTTTTGATGCAATTTTCTCTTTTTCTCAAAGAAAAACAGATAAACTTTTTCACAAAAGCAAGTGGTTCAAATTTCCTGTATGTGTTAAGAGGAAAGTTAATATAAACATTGCATGACCTTCACTTATTCTGTAAATTTAGTGTTCTATGAAAACTTTAAAAAGAATAGTTAAGCAGCTATGTGGAATATATAAAGTTGAATATTAGTAATATATTTACTGCAGTTTTATTTAAGATTCTTAAAGAGATAATTTAGTGAGATTTTCTGTTTTGTTTTTATTAACGTGACTTTTGTTTTGTGGCTATGAGCTATTAGTATCTTGTACATATCTGTTAACTCTCTTGGCATCCTTAATAGAAAATAGATTGGAAAGTAGAAATTAAAATGGATTGATTATTCCCAGAGGGTGAACTTAACTAGTCTGAACGAGGACAGCTCCAAAGTCGATTTCTGTAATCCTTGCAGATTAATAATCCTTTAAAATCCTGTCTCATTTGCATAAATAAATTATTTACATATTAGATAGTTACAAGGAAGGCAGTGGCAGGTCTGCAGTTTATGCCAATGAATTTCCCATGGGAAATGCGAAAGAGATCTGAGGAAAATTTCTAACAGAGTTCCTGTTACAAATATCTTAAGTGGTGAAATTATTTTACTAAATGAACATCATGTTTGATTGAAGAAGCCTTTTCTCTGTGATTAAAACCACAACCCTTTCATATTCCAAATCATTTGTTTAGTTTTCCTTTTACAGGTGCGCTGTTTATCACATGCATTTTGCAAAGCATCATCCTATTTAAGTTTTTTATCTTCCTTTAAATGGCTGCAGATGTTAAAGGCAACCAAAAGTATAGCGTCTTAAAACTGAAGCTACGTCCAACCTGTTCAGTGTTCACAAGCATATCAGTATTTCAGAATGTAAAGTGGTTTTTTTGTGTTGTCCTGCTGGTGAGCTCTGTGTCTTCCTGCCCTTGCTGCCCAGGAATTTGAAAATGGTGGATATTGTAGCTCAGAAAATGCCCTCAGAGAATGATGTGCATGTGGCGAGAAGCTTTCTTACGAAGATTTTGCGAAGTTCCATGAGGTATGATTCTGTGATTTCACTGTAAAGAAGTAGTGCATATGTCCTGTCCACTCCCCCCCTCATCATGTCTGCCTTGTGAACATTACCATAGAACTCATTTGCTTAGTAAAGTCCTTTGACATCAGCTTTCTGTCTCTGGCCGATCATCACCTGCATTCTCCTGTGATTCATATCATTCAATAAAGTTCATTCCATTGTGCAGCATGCATCTTCATCCAGTTAGACGTAGAATGCGTTTTGTTTGTAATTCTGAGCAAATGTGTTAATTTGTGTTTTGTGTTTGCCTTGTGACATGCTACCTCAGAAAGAACGGCTTTCAAGGGTATGTGACTTATGGCTAACTATCATCTGCAAATCTAAAATATGTCACATTTATTCCCACTGTGACTGATGGAGTGAACAAAAAATATGACACATCAATGGTTTAAAGAGTTTGTTTGGATTTGTTTAAAAAGTTGAGTCCTTACAGTGCAACATACCATTTACTTGAAACTTCAGCTCCAACGTCTGGCCTTATAAAATAACCATTTTCAGAGCTCAGACTACTCAGGTTTGCCAAAGACCTGTAGGAGTGTACCATAGTTTACGACACTAACACACACATCATCTGATACCTCAAAGCAAATGTGTTTTTAATACATACTTGTGTGCTCAATTTAAAAAATATGTCAAACTCATGCTCAGACTTCTCACAAGACAACTGTTGCCTTATTTTTGAACCTTTAAGTTTGCTGATAGTCGACATGGGCTTGTTTATAGATGGAAAAACAGTGTTTTTCATCAGAGTTTGGTCTGTAACCCAGTCTGTTTTTTTTTGCCCTCTCTGCAGACGGAATGAACCCATAAGCAGGCCTCACTCCTGGCACTCCACCAAGTTCAATGAAAGCCAATCAGAAGCTGGCAGAAGACAGTCCCCGCCCACCACGGTGTGGCACCCCAGATATCATGCAAGGTAACTGGGATTTAGTTGTTTTGCTGCCGATTCTGAGTTTGGGGTGTCTTTTCATTTACAGTACACAATTTTATGATTTTAGTTTTCAGAACTTAGAGCTGATTATTTCTCATGCAATTGTTTTACACCAACAACTACTGCCTCAAACATGTATATTTAGTTTTGAAATGGCATGTTTGTGTATTCTGACGTCCATAGACTTGTGGTGAAAAAATATGACAGTTTCACAGCATATATATATATATATATATATATATATATATATATATATATATATATATAGAGAGAGAGAGAGAGAGAGAGAGATAGTATTTAAAAAATATGAATGTAATTCAACTGTTTTTATTTAGAACAGAAACTCAACTGTCATGTATCCTAGTGTTGCTAAAATATTCTAACATAGATTATCACAGGTAGAATAGTTTCTTTGAGGGTATTTATTAATCATTATTTTTATTTCGATGCATACATGCAGTAAAGAACCAAATAAACACCCTCTACATTTTGCGATAGTTTACAAATCCATATTCATTATACATGTTTCAACAGATGATGTTAGCTCAGCTTAGCCTAACAGACACATGCTCTAATAAGGTGGTGATAGTGGTGTGTAATTACAACCAAAAATAACAGCCAACATTGTCTCTGCCAGCAGTGTGCAGAAACAGGACAGGCAGCGGTCGAAGTAGCATTAATTAATGCTCCATATCATCCGATTACTCCGGCATATTCTCTAATGGAAATTCCTGTTAAAGTAACTCCAAACAGTTTGAAGGAAAATGTTTGTGTGTTTGAAGTTGTATCTTTGTCAAACCTTAGGTTACTTTGATACCAGTAACTGGATCGTGTCCAGATCTTAATGAGAAAGTAAAATGCAGGGTGTCTGTGCATCCTTAAAAAGTTTAAAAGTTTAAATTTATGTATTTAAATTAAGGCCTTAAAACATCTTGAATTCATAAAATATAAGTCTGCCTTAAATATATTAATTACATGTCTTAAATTTTGCCATATATGTAGTTTTCTGTTTCTCTTGGGATTTTTCTGTCAGTCCAAAGTGTGAGTTGTGCACAGACCTTTTCATTGCATTCTGTCATTCAAGACAGTTGGTAATTAGCTGCCAGCTAGCTTTTTTTAAGTGCAAATTTATCCCCAGCTGGCTACATGGCTCACTTCTGTTGCCAACCCATACGAGGCTAGGTGTATTCTGTGGAAAAAAAACTAAAAACTTTTAACTTTGGGACTATGGGGGTAAGGCTACAGAGAGCCATAAGCAGTATGAGAATCACACAGTCACTGCCAAGAACCCCAAACAGACCCCAGAAATGTAAGTTTTCATTAAGATCTGTTGATTGCAATACAACAGCTCCCCCAACCATCTCCTGTATTTATATATAT
>NW_015112623.1:768841-838133 GCF_001443285.1 Poecilia latipinna | reverse complement strand
ATATATATATATATATATATATATATATATATATATATATATATATATATATATATTATTTATTTTTTTTGGTCTTAAATTTTATTCAATATGGCATGAAAAAGATCTCAAAAAGTCTTAATTTTGACTTGCTGAAACCTGCACATACCTTGTTATAGGAAAACCTCATTACTCATATGTTGTTACGTTTAATTTCTTGCAGCTCCAGCTCATCAACTACAGATCTCGCCTCTGGCTGGGAGCAGACAAACCTGCGCAGAGTGTCCGACCAGTTCAGCTCTCTTGGCAGCATGGACAGTTTAGAACACTGTCACATGTCGCCTGCTAAGTCAAACAACAGCATGGAGCACCTCGGAGGAGGGAAACGAGACTCTGCCTATAGCTCGTTCTCAACAAGCTCAAGCACTCCAGACTACTCGCTCTCAAAAAGCAACACTGCCTCGACAGAGAACGTGGCGTATAAGGTCGGTCAGTGGGATGCAAAACACAGCAATGGCAGAAACAGCCAGAGTCTGGCTGCTGAGGGAGGCAGACAGGATGAAAGACTTGCATATTTTCAGATACCAGGAGTTAACTCGGGACACGGTGGCCCACAGGTTGAGGATTTGCATGGCTCCCGGCACTCTTCTTCAAGCAGAACCGTCTTTGGACCTGTGTGGAATGTCCCAGAGAAAAAGAAGACTGTTTCAGCCTCTCCACCTCCTCCACTTCCGCCGGCACGTAGCGATAGCTTTGCTGCAACCAAGGCACACGAGAGAGGGAAGGTTAAAACTCACCCAGAAGGACCTGATTCACACCTGGCCTGTAAGGTTTCTGCTGAAAATTGTGCCAGTCACAACATTTCTCCAAAGAATGACAGTGAAAATGTTTATGGTGCATCTGATAAATACAGCCATACCCAATTTAGCTCCAACAAGCAGTATTCCCCCTACAGCCCTGATGTTGGGCAACAACAAGCTCCCCATGCTAGCCAGCTCTTCCATCCAAGACAACATAGTGACAAAAGCACTTTCCATCCTCAACCCTGGTCTGTATCCGTACCAAAGCAACAAAGTGTAGGTGGGTACCACAGCAGCTCGCAGGAACCTCCCACTAATGGTTCTGCTCAACACTCGACCCAGAACCAGAGAAGAAGTCTAAGCAGCTCACTGTCTTCTGCAGCTACTGACCAAACCACAGAGGTCACTGGACCGAGCCGATATTACTGCGTCACCACATCCAATCCGCCTAACGCTTCACCGTGGTCTGATGCACCAAATGACCGGAGAAGCGGTACCGGTGCAGATCCACCACAGGCTGGAACGGTCACCAAAGTCAAATATCATCTTCCTCAACAACATCAACACCCCTCTCACAACAAAGACAGCAATGCCTACAGCAAGCACCAAGTGACGACTGTTCCGGAAACTTCTGTACTCCAACACTTCTGTGATGATAGAGAAAGTCATAGAGGACACAGCACACAAATGGCAGACCCTCCGTACGTCAGTAACCTTCCTAGGAGGCATCCTGAGCAAAGACGGTCTCTGCCAGCTCAGCTCAAAGACTCTCACCAAGACATTAGACTTCAAACTCATGTGAGCAACAAGATCTGCCCGCAGACAACTCCCATGCTTCACTCTCTGTCCATGGATACAGGAGGTCAAGAGGAGAAAACCAGTGGCTCAAACTCTGAGGCGTACTTTGAAAGCAACCAGGTAAAACGCAGTGAGCGGTTTGCCACCACACTGAGAAATGAAATCCAGATGAGAAGAGCAAAGCTGCAGAAAAGCAAGAGTGCTGCTGCTCTCCCCGGGGCTCAAGGTGAAGAAGAAGAGCAAAATTCCTGGAAATCTACTGAAATTACCACCCCAGCTTCTGCAGATGTGTCCTTGCAGTCTAACTGCTACAAAGATCATGTAAAGGAAGCTCAAGCCAGGGTGCTTAAGGCGACCTCTTTCAGGAGGAGAGATCTGGAGCCTGTTTTGGCGGACCATGCTGCCACTGAGGTCCAGTCTAACTATCCGATTCGCAAAGATGGAAGCACTCTGGCAGCGGTCACAGAGTCAGGAACAAATCATTCCCCGGGTCACGTAACTCGCATTGGATCCCGAAAGCGTTTTCCTACAGAAAAGAAGGTCCGGTCGTATTCTGAACCAGACAAAATCTATGAGGTAGGGGTTAGTGAAGTCCCAACTCTTGCTGAAAATGCAAACTCCTCACTAGACCAACAAGAACTCTTAAATGAAACCATGAATCAAGGATTTCCTGACTACATGCTGCCTAAAACTCAATTGAAGTATCAGGCTTCTAGCTGTGCAACAGAAAACACAAAGAAGGAAATCAAGAGCACTAAGGTTTCTTATTCTTCACCATCCTCCCAAGACAAGCAAAGACTCGGTACATTCGCTGAGTATGAAGCAAGTTGGAAAATACAGAGACAACATCCAGAGAAAAAAGCCTCTGGACGGTATTATTCGGCCGAGAACATCCTAGATCCAGGACCAGAGGACCAGACCCAGACGACGTGTTTCCATGAAAGATCCAGATCATCGCCCTCAGCAGACGTATACGGCCAGGTAAGTTAGAACGCCTGTGATTTCAGATGTTCATTAGTTGATAAAATCAATTAAGTGAATTCTTGGTTTATGAAGTTTTAATTTTTGGAAAATGTTGATTTTTTTTTTTTTCACTAATGCACTCCTTGAGTTTCCATAGTTCAGAGCACAGGTGTCAAACTCCAGTCCTCAAGGCCCACTGTCCTGCAACTTTTAGATGTGCCTCTGCTGCACAACACCTGAATAGAATAATTAGGTCATTAGCAAGGCTCTGGAGAACTGATCTACACAAGGAGGAGGTAATTAAGCCATTTTATTCCAGCGTTTTGTACCTGTGGCACATCTAAAAACTCCAGGACAGCGGCCCTTGAGGACTGGAGTTTGACACCTCTGGTTCAGAGTGATGTCAGCACGCCCAAAGCCCACCATCTTGTTTGACAAGCGAGTTTTACAACTTCTATTGATTTGGACTTTGAATTCAGGTCAACTCTAGGACAAAATATAAGGGTCAGGTTAAGATTTTTATTATTTTTTTAAAATGATAAATTCTTAATATTAGCAGAATAAAGTCATAATTGTTGGACTGTGAAGTAGTAATTTTATGAAAACTCCAACACAAAAAAGTCCTTTAATTACATCTATATTCAGCTAACATTATGACAAGATTCTCATACCCTGGTCCTCATACTGTGCCATACAATTCACACAAGGTATGATTGAATTAAGTTGCTTTTTGAAAATATTTTATACATATGTATATATTTTTCTAATAAAGAAAGTGGAAAAAATTTATCTGATATGGAAAAAATCAGAGATTTTTTATTTAAGCCAGTGTTTCCCAACCCTAGTCCTCACCACCCCCCTGCTCTGCATGTTTTAGATGTGCCTCTATTCCAGAACAGCTGATTCAAATGATTGACCATCAAGTGCTGCAGAAGCCTATTAATCACCCAGAGAGACAATTCAGGTGTGTGGCAGAAGGGAAATACCTAAAACATGCAGGACAGGGGGACGGTGAGGACCAGGGTTGAGAAACACCGATTTAAGCCAGTGTTTCCCAACCCTGGTCCTCAAGACACACTGACCTGCATGTTTTAGATGTTCCCCTGCTTCAGCACACATGATTTCAATTGTTGGTTGATTAACAGGGTTTTGCTGAATTGCAGTCATCTGAATGGGTTGTGTTGAAGCAGGTGAACATCAAAAACATGCAGGTCAGTGTGTCTTGAGGACCAGGGTTGGGAAACACTGATTTAAGCCATATTGCCCAGCTATCATTAGAACAAAATTGAGTTGTTAATAGGAACTCTTACTAGGCAAGTGTTCCTATTAATTGTAGGAACACTTGCCTAGTTAATGCACTTCCTGGATTGGCTGCTTTGCAAACACCATTCAGTACCACTGGGTACAGGTATTTCAGCTTCCAAGCTGCATTATCTTCTGAATACTTTATATATGCTCTCCAGAAAAATTCCGCGAATAGGCAAATTTTCTATGAATAATTTAGTTAACGTTTCACATAAAAATTTATGAATACTGAATCTGTATATAGGTTTGATTAAAGCATGACAAATTCATCACGCCCTTCTGATTAACTGTAGAGAAAGCACCAGAAGAAATGTGCCAAGTTAAATATTAATATAGATCTGTTTGCAAAGACACACCCTCATACTTGTAAATTACCTTGTAGGCATCAACCTGCTTAGTTTTGTACAGCAGCAAGAAAACCACAAAGCTGCAACATGAGCTGGTTTCAAGACGTTCATCTGAGTCTCTGGGTTGTTTGAATGTTTTGCATAAGACTGTGTTCGTTCATCCTCTCTTACAGAAGATTCCAAAGCCCAACACAGGATATTCCAAGAAGAGCGAACCTGATGAAAAGTTCATCACAGACACAAGGTGAGTAAGTCTTGTGAGCATCAGCATAAATCTGCCAAAATACAATGTTTTTTTTCCATGTATGTGCACATGGGAATGTCTCTTTAAAGTTTTTATAGTCCCACTAGAAAAGTTACACTACCTTCATCAGATTATCAGTAAATACTGTGTGATCTGCATCTTACCGCTGTTGCACTTTTCCTTTATCAATGAAAGAGGCCTGCACAGGAACACTGGAGTCTTTATAACGTATAAAGGCGTTAACAGTGGCAGCTGTGACAACAGAAGCCGTCTCTCTAGCCAAGCTTTGTGTCGGAGGCTCAGTGGCGTAGGCGAGGCATCTGAATATGTCTGTGACAGTGAGGAAGTGTTTCTTCAGCTCTTTGGGAATTTAATAGAGGCCCCAAGTTCACAGAAGCAGCTTAGAGGCGTGACATTTTTAGCAATAAGGTCTGTAATTGTTTTTTTGTGCTAGTGATTTAGTTCTTCAGAGAGCAGCATGTTGTTTAGGACTCTGCTTTAGTTCACGCTAACACAACTGTGTAAATGCAACTGTGTTGCAGTGAAGTTGTGCAGTAGATTGATCTGAATTCTTCATAATTCACATTTTATTCTGCTTGTATTTAAGTCTGTTTGGCACAATAAGAGCAATAAAACAAATAGTTGACTGTCGTCTGCATTTTATATTGAGACTTGCTGGGCATACATTAGGCATGAACAATTATATATACTTACTGGGTTTTTTGTTGTTGTTAAGCATCAGGAGTATTTTAATTTATCTTCACGATAGTAAACTTGATCAAATCATGCTGAATCTACAAACCTACAAGTAGCATGAGGGTTATTGATTGACTATATTCCCACTGTTGGCTCCATGGATGCAGCTAATAATATCAATATCCTTATAAATATGATTAAATGCAGTTATTGTGTGCTGTTTAGTTGTGAAATTACACTACTTAATGTCCCAAAGTAGTTCCCTGTTCTTTATTAATTTATTTTGTTAGATTGGTCCTTGAAAGAGATATATTGGTGATAATATCCAACACAATATTACCACTTATCATTTTCACATTAAATACCACAAAAAATTGTTACACTTTCTAGCTCATATTGCTATCCCTAATAAACAAGTACAAATGTAAGTCTAGGTATTTGAATATTTTGCTTTAAAAAAGTTAAAATGTTAAATCCTGCTCTTTTGCACATGTATGTTTTTGATTTGTTTGGTATTTTTCCATGATTTCATCATTGGATGTTGAAAGCCAGGCAAATCCATCCTTGTACCAATCAGGCTTGTCATGTGATTGTGGCAATTAAATAGCCACTGTGTAAAACTCCCAAATGCTTCACATACCTATAGGTTAGAGTAGTTCTTGGCATAACTAAAGCACCGGCAGGGTTAGGTTAATCTTGGTTTACAACCCACAACTTTTAAGAAGATATAAACATGCAGAGTTTGAGGAGAAAGGTTAGCAGACAGTCTAACTAAAAAAAACACCTAACTACATGGAAAGAGAGCCATTTTAGGTAACAGAACCTTCTATGTTCAAAATAGCTTCTGTGATTACACAAACTAATTCTTCGGCTGAGTATCATGATGCGTGACTCACGACGTGACGTTTGCAGCCAGTTTTTCAAGAATGATCTGAAACTAAAGAAGTGTAAAGTAACTGATATTGAGCAACATCATTGTTGAAGCAACTGCATACCACCCTCACGTTTGGGTTACAACAGCAGCGCAGACAGAGGATGTTATTGTTGTGGTAAGGTCTGGTGGATGAGCTCATAGGCCTGCTCCACCCAGATGGTGATATTGATACAGGTGGAAAGGGACACCAGCAGGTGGCTTCAGTCACTGAGCGCTGACGGGCAGGACGCTCCCTTCGTACTCTGTCGGATGGAAATTTAAGTCACATAAGGTGAGGTGGTTAATTTCCTGACAAATATTTGGCTCACTTAAACTTGCTGACAATTTTGAGGGTTGCGTTTGATTTTTATAATGTCAGTTTAGCCTGAGGATTCATCTTCAGTCACAGATTGTGCTGTCCCTGGCAGAGGTAACCTCCATCACCGGTTTGATGCCTACCCAGCTAGCTCTGGGTTTTCCATCACTATGTTTTACTCTTCTTTGCTCGGTTGTTTTAATTCAGCCATTATGAGGAGTTTTCAATCATAATCAGCCTGCTGTGCTTGAAAGAGATTGAATTCTCTGCTCTGACAAGCAAACGTGAAGTAATAATGGATTCCTTAGATTTTTCAGTAAGATTATTCTAGTAATCAAAAAAAAACTTTTTTCACTGCAGATTTTTCATTTAATCCTGTAAGTTTTTTTTATACAATATTTGAAGCATAAAAAATGCAAATAAACAAATAATTCAGTTCCCTTTTTTAAACGGGAGAAACATTTTATTTCCTAAATGTTGTATTCCTTTAGTGAATGTTTGACCATCTGTAGCAAAGGATGTATCTGCAGCTAAAAAAAACTACATCTAACATCAACATGGGAAGTGCTTAGCTTTGTGCTTGACTTAACATTGTAGGGGTGATCTGATTGTTTCTATTGATAAAGCATTTAATAGTTTGATAGCATGATGTGCTTAGTTGTATTTACTTATTTTACAGAATTTGACACAAGTGAAACTAAAACGATGCCTCTTAAAGAGTTGTAGGTAGAAAATAATTACAAGCGTTTTTTTTTCTATTTTAGATGCAATTGTAGTTTTGTACAGTTTTGACTTAATTGCTTCACTGTCTATTTTACCAAATTACATGATTAAGTCTGTATACTCTAGTTAATCAACGAAATTTTATTTTGTGAATTTTTGTTAAAGGACAAACGCTTACAAAACATGTTTTGAGTTTAAATAAATCTGACTGTATTTTTCTTTTTGTAGTTCCACTGACAATCAGAGATCCCCTATAGCTCAGCGCCTCATTATGACTGCATTTAATGTTGGTTTCATGCTTCCCAATTGAAACCTCCTCACATTATGTCGCAGGACAGAGGGAGGCTCTGAGCTCCACCAACAAACCTCCTTCAGGGCGACCTGTTAGAGCTTGTAAGGCTTTAAATCAGGAGCTTTAAGTTGTGGCGTCAGTCTGCTCCCAAGTCGCCATATTTGATCTCGTGACTCCAGAATCAATTGAGCCTTTTAATCACGATTTACCTGTTAATGACTCTGAGTGAAATTTGTATCAGAAGACGCAAGGAAATGTAATCAGTGTGTGTGAAACCACGATATTAGCCTGTTTGCTGTTCTCTTATGCACACAAAGCAAGCTGCATGGATCAGTTAATGACTGCTTTTAGCTGTGCTGGGTGCGTAAATTATGCTGAATGATTGAACACTTAAAGGTTTACGTCTGTTTACAGTTCAGCAGCAGGCCTTTAATGACTACGCTTCCAGTGACGTTTGCCTTACGGTGCACACTGCAAAAACACAAAATCATACCAAGTATCTTTGGTCTAGTTTCCGGTGTTAATATCTTAGTTTTGTCTTATTTCAAGCACACCATCTTATATAACTTTTCAGCAAAATGTAGGAGTTTGTTTTAAGTAAATGATTATTTAAGACTGGGGTATGTAACTTATGTAAAAACATTTTTATATATAAATTTAACTGTCAATCTGTCATAACAGTGTGATATGAGACAGATAATCAGAAGAAATTGAGCTGCTTCTCCTTTTTCCAGGGCTAATTACAGAAATGTATAGCTCTGATTGTTTGTGTGTGTGTGTATATATATATATATATATATATATATATCTATCTCGTGATTCGGAGGAGAAGGGTCTCAAACACTCCCACTTTCTCTCGGCTTTGCTACGGCAGCTACTTGGATCATCATGGATACCGGATCCTGCCATGAATCCTCAGGCTAGGTAGCACAAAGAAAGATGACGGTAGATAAACTGTTTTCAATAAGTTGTTTCTGAGCACATTTAGCAGTGCATACACAAAGTGATTGACAGCACTAAGGCACTCCTCCTGGCTCTGACTAGTTGTACTGTGAGGAGGTGGAAGAGATTGATCTTTTCACAGATTATCTCTCGCATTTAAATATGTAAAGAACTTTTTTTTTTTTTTTAAATAAAAGCTACATACCCCAGTTTAAAATTAATTTTAAAATGTACTAGCTCCACTAGCAGGTTGCTTAACTTATAACAAGACATTTTTACCACTTTGTAAGTGAAATAATCTGCCAGTGGCATGAGCATGTTTTCATCAATGTTAAGGAATTATTTTCAAGCTTCTATTTCTTGCTGAAAAGTTACTTGTGAGTTTAATTTTATTTCAAGTGCACTAAGAATCTACACTTTGTAAGATTTTGTGCTTTTTTTTACTCTGACCTTTCCTCTAAAGAGTTAAAACCGGGACCATAATTCAGGCAGGAAAAAGTGATCTGCTCCGTGCAGACTTTGCGGGAACCAAAATATTCCTTTCCGCGCTGCCAGCTGAGCCGCTTGCTGAGCAGAGGGAGACGTGTGTCTTGTCATGGTGGCATAATCACAGTGGCTGATGCAGAGGGAGGGGGTGAACAAGACCCACTCTACAGCGTATTATTTGAATAAGGTGCAGATGATAGGCTCTGCCTGCCCGCCTGTGTAATTAAAAGCTTTCTGCTGTGTTCCTCAGGTTCTCCAGCAGCAGCAGTCCAGGTGACTGCAAAGTGGGAGAGAAGCCAGCAGAGATTGGGAATGACTCAGCGCCACCCCTTGCACTCATGACAGGAGCCAATCCTGACTGCAGACAGAAGTCTACTGCTGCTGCCACCAAGAACCACAAGTCTGTTTCTCCCAGTCCCACAGAGTCTTCCCACACTCAAGAAATCCACTTCACCGACTCACAGAGCGACGACATCCTCGCCCAGTGTCCTTCAGACTTTGAACCGAACCTCGCTTTTTGTCCCAATTCCTCTGCAAAGACTGACTCTGAGCCGGGCAAGGGACTTGTGGACAAAGAACAAGAGGCAGTACATCATCCATCAACATCCAATCCCCAGCCTGCCTCCTCTCCCCCGGCTTCCTCCCACAGACCCTCGGGGCTTTTCAGCATGGAGGGGCAGCGCTCTCCTTCTCCACAGTTCTCTCCACAGAGACTCAGCGACAAGCCTCCGGTCTCTCTGCACGACGACGAATCCCACAGGTAACGTTTGGATGAACGGTTTACTCTAAAAGGGAAAGGGTTTAAGTTGCTGCACGCACAAAGGGAGCATAATGAGTCACTGTTTCTGTCCAAGCAACATGTGAGTGTCATCAAGCTGTGGTAACTTGGAGGGGGGATTCTCTGCTTTTTTTATTAAGGCTGCCACTAGTTTGGGATAATTCTTCTAACTACTTAAATGTTTCTAAGACGAACACGGTTCTTTTTGTTCCTTTTTTTTTTCTTCTTATAAATCCAGCCAAATCAGTGTCATCTGTTGTGAATTTCAGACGGATTTTTAACTGCGGCTAGTTGAAACCAAGAAAAGGGTGGGAGGAGTCTTGACTCGTCCTGGATGTTCCAGCACATTGGGCATGGAAAAAATTCCAGCTGCCAGCATGCAGCCAAAGTTTGAAATCAAATCATTGGCTGCAGCGGCTGCAAGAAGAGACTTTTTTTTTTTTTCCAGACTGAAATATTTTTTTAAATATTTTTTTGTGTTTGGTTTTCTTTCTGTTTCAGGGTGGAGCACTTGATAGGAAACCAGAATACAGCAGCGAGGAAAGTTCCCATCAGGATTGTACACTCGGAGGGAAGTGAGGAGAAGGAGAACTCTCCGTTCCTCCAGCAGAGCAACCTTCCTCACGGCGAGGCCGAGGGCCAGAGCGTGGCCGGGTTTGGCGCTCCGCCGGCTCTGGGACAGGACTCCGTTTTCTGCGCCTTTACCCGGCAGAGGGAGCCCGAAACCACAGCAGGTACCGAGAAACGGCAAGCTGCCCAGAGTGACCCCTACATGACCACGGTGGGAGATCATCCGAGCTCCAACATGGAGGAGCCCAGCAGCAAGACGGAAAGCACGGAGCTGAGCGAGGAGGAGGACCAGAAGAGAGAGGAGCTGGCGAGGGACATCATGGGGAAGGACAAGTCACTCGCTGATATTCTGGATCAAAGCAAGATGAGGACCACCATGGACTTGATGGAGGGGATCTTCCCTCAGGAGGAGCAGCTGTTGGACGGAGCCCACCAGCGCAGGAAGGTGCAGACGAAGCAGAGCAACCCAAACCGGCCCGTCGAAGAGAGGTCAGTCACTCTGTCCTTTGTAGCAAACTGAGACGGACCAATCAGACAGTTTTCACCTGATAGGCTGTAAATCAAGACTGTCCAAACTTTTTGTCACATGGACAAAAAATGGTCAGGTCAAAAGTACTACTCATGGGCCAAAAAATATCATTTTTAAAAGGTAAAGTCACCTGAAAAGTTGATTTTGACCTTAAAAAAAATAAACTATGCATGAACAATTTTAATTAAAATAATGAAATTCGTTTTTCAGGAACGGCATCGTAAATCCAAAACTTCAGATATTTCTTTGCATGTTTTTCTTGTTAAATTAAAGTTTACTTATTTTGGTGCGAGGAAACCTCCCATGGTCTTAGCGCTATGCTCAGGAGGAGTGCGGCAGATGTCACGGTCAGACAGTGGGGTGGCGGCGACTTTGGGCAGCGGAGGAAGGAGATTGTCCTGTCAGTCAGTTCAAAAAACGACTCGAAAGAGAAAATTTCTTTTCTTTTTTTTTTTTTTTTTTTTAGGTTTTATTGGCTCTAGTTGCCTTTATTTGATAGTTAATTGACAGGAAAGTGGGTAATGAGAGAAGGGGGAAGACATCCAGCAAAGGTCACCAAGGCCGGGAATTGAACCTGCGACAGCTGCGTCCAGGACTAAGGCCTCCATATGTGGGTTGTGCAAACGAGATTAGTCCAACTCCACCAGTCAAAAACCGCTGGGGTCCAAATGCACCAGGCTCTTAAGACCGTGGGTGAGTTAAAGAAAGCTGAAACAATATTTTGTCTAATCTCGGCAATAAAAACAGACTCTTGGTCAGTCTTTATTTGAAAACTATTTTTGTATTTAGCCAAATTTTAATACAGCAATTAAAAGCAGATTTGGGTACACAATGGTGTACTTTCAAGTTTAAGTGAATAAATAGATGCCTTCCTAATTACCATGACAACAGAAGGAAACCAAATTATCAACCCATCAACAAAACAGCATTGAACTTGATGCATTATTTTTATTTTAATAAAATGAGACACAGGTTAGAGACATGTTTTCATGCAGGGATGGTTGTGTAATTCCTTCATTCAGCACTGCTTTAAAAAAAAAAGGTTTAACATGAATTAGAACATGTAATTTCCCTTTTCGGATGAAGAGAGTACTTTTGAACTGAATTGGACTCTGGAGTTTGCACAACTTTGTATCCATGATCTCAAATTTTGTTGCCGTTATGTTAGGATTAAATCTTGAAGGTTAAGATTTTTGTTGTTGTTGCTAAACTTTGAGTAGAATTGACAAAACTGTTCGTCAGTCTTGGTAAAAGGGATTGCTACCATTTTGGCAGGAAACTGATGCAGCCACACTTGTTGGCATCCAGGCTAATGATGTGGAAGATGCTTTCAATTTAAACTGTTTAAATGAATCTTTGGTAAATATTCTTGCACTCCTGTGTGATAGATACAACAATCACTCAGGCAGCGATGGTCAGCAGGTCAAAAAGCTTCTTTTTTTAATAAGTCCAAAGAAATTAAAATTTCAGAACAGATGCACTGATTTATAAATGACAGTAAAATTAGAGTAAACATCACTTTGTTTAATTTAAAACTACATCAAAGTTAGTCAAAATCACAATCTGCAGATCTGACCTTCACAAAAAATGTGAAATTTGAACAATATTACCTACAAAAAAAGTATAATTATTTTCCTGCTTAACGCACCAGTGACCCATTTTCCTGCAGAATTTCTTGGAAGAGAAACAGGCCCACATCACAGATTCTCCACCGTGCTTGAGAACGTGCCTGAAGCATTTTTATTTATTTATTTATATCTAAATGGTTGCTATGGAGACCTACTAGCCCCAAGATGACTACACCTTTTGCTGCTGTTTAACAGTGAGATTTGGGGTTTTTATGACTTTCCTGCTGACTTGGCAGTTTCTCATCGTCCTAAAAAACACGAGATAAAAGAATTTGACCGATAATTGTCACTTGTTTCCCCACTGGCTAGATAAACAAAAGATGAACATATTTCAAAAATATGGTTGGCACTGTATTTATAGTTTTTTTTTTTTTTTTTTTAATCTTCTTATGGTTTGAGAGCAGCTGTAATTATTTTCTTCTGAATCAGTTATGGCTTGGAAAGCTGCTCTCCTCTAACTAAAGGAGGTTAAAAATACTGTGGGTTGTTTTTCCTCTACTTTGATCAATTCCAACTAATTCTTTGCATTTCAGGGAAAAAGAGGACAACATGGCGGCGGCCGTCACCATGGTGACCAGTTCAACGTACTACAGCACCTCCGCCCCCAAAGCCGAGCTGCTTATCAAAATGAAGGACATGCAGGACCAGGACGAGGAGGAAGACTCCGAGGACGAACTGGACATCGGTTTGAACAATAAAAAGGTACAAAGACATTTTTCTGACTCTTACAGGATTCTAGAAGAACTTTCTTTTTTTTTTTGTTCTTTTTATCCTTAACGTTGGTGTTTTGGAACACTCCGTTGCAGCAAGAGCTAATCGACAGCCTCAGCAAAAAGCTGCAGGTGCTGCGAGAAGCTAAAGAGAGCCTTCTGGAGGACATCCTGGACAACAACGCGCTGGGAGACGAGGTGGAAGCCCGCGTCCAGCAGGTGTGCCGACCCAATGAGCTGGAGAAGTTCCGGATGTTCGTCGGCGATTTGGACAAGGTGGTGAGCCTGCTGCTGTCCCTGTCGGGCCGCCTGGCCCGGGTGGAGAACGCCCTCAACAACCTGGAGGAGGACGCTATGCCCGAGGAAAGGGTGAGCACACCGCTAATTACTGACAACGTCGCCGTCCTAAAATAACGGCCTGAGTCAGTTTTTGGTCGAAAGTGATTTCTCCCCCCAAAAATAAATAAGTAAATAACCACTCCGCTACTGCCAAAAGATGATTTAGACCAAAAAACAATCGCTTTTACTTGGACCATTATTTTAGGACGGTGACCAATGACAGAATAAACTTTGTGCGGCCGCTGACTGCAGTTCAGGAAGAATACAAATTTAGCCAACAGAACAGGTTTTATTTTAATTGGGACAGAAAAATGTTATTACAATACAAACTGTTTATCTGTAAATAAACACTTTTTGCATTCAGACTATCCAGCCCCAAACAGTGACCTAAATCTTGTTTTTATTGCTCTGAACTGACTACAAATACTTACTTTAATCAGGGAGATTTGAAAAACACCTAAAGTTTTGGCACTTTCAACAGAAATGAAAAATCGGACTACTTATTGTGCTCAATTAATCCGTCTCATTATCAACGTGGTTAAAAAAAATGTTAAATATATATTTTTATTAAAAATGACTTTTTTGGGGCCTCAAGTTTTTGACCTGATGATTTTGGTCCATGTGACAAAAAGTTGAAAGTCTGAAATTGTATTACCTGATTTTTTTTTTTAATTATTTATTTTTATTTCAGCGCACATTGATCGAGAAGAGGAAGCTTTTGATCCGGCAACATGAGGACGCCAAGGAGCTGAAGGAGAACCTGGACCGTAGGGAGGGCGTGGTCTGTGACATCCTGGCCAACTACCTGCCAGAGGACAGCCTCGCGGACTACGAACACTTTGTGAAGATGAAGTCGGCGCTCATCATCGAGCAGCGAAAGCTCGAGGATAAAATCAAACTCGGCGAGGAGCAGCTCAAATGTCTGATAGACAGCCTGCCCATAGAGCAAAGACTGGCCATGTGATTAAAAAAAAAGACAGAAGAAGAAAGGATGGTGGTCATTTAAGGAAAAAAACTGACCTGCTATGAAAAGTTTCGTCATGTACGCTCAGGCGTCAGTTCAGTCCTGTCACCAGCAGAGGGAGACAGAGATCAGAACCTGCAGATGAAAAGCCAGTCCGGAACAAAGAAGTAGTGTTCTTCTCTCTGCTTCGCCGCTTCACCTTTTCCTTGTACCGTTTTGGACCGGACTGCATCGTCGGCACCGTTTGGACTGAATTCCTCTCCACCAACCACTATACCTGAAGACCGTTTTTACTTTTTGTTTTCCTAGTAATTTATTGTAGCCTTTTGAATCTGCAAAGTAAAGAAAAGAGGCGGGTGGGAGGGGAGTATTTTGTCCGTTAATCTGAGCAGCCGTGCTACCTGATGCGTGTTACAGTATTTATCGTGTTCTGAGTTTATTTTTGTCACGTGATCTATTAAAAATCCAAATATTTCAGGAAACTTTAATGCAGCGCCCTTTAGCAGATCAACTAGGAGCCTTTTCAGCCGAGTTCTTGTGGCCTTGCTTTCCTCTCTGAAGAAACATTTCTTCACACGGCGCCGCCGTACAGAAGGAGCGTCCAATTCAGACTTGAAGTAAATGTCCTGTTTGCAGTGGAAAACGTCACGATCACCACCTTCACTCACTGCTGCTCTTTTTATTTCACATTAACATGTTTATTGATTACCACTTATATATTTTGACCAAGTGTTTATATAATGTTTTATGACTTCACTGTGTTTTGTTATGCAGTGTCGAAACTGAATGCACAATTGCAGTTGTTACTTGAATAGTACTATAAGTTGTTTAGGTGGAGCCAAAAATCGCAAAGTAATTCGACCGTTCAGACTTTAAAGCTGTTTGGCTTCTTATGGGTTAAATCAAGCTGCCGGATGTTTGTTTTGAAGGTACACACTTTGCTACAGTCTTACACACTTTCATGCACCACTGCATCCTGACACTAAACACTTCATCAGCTGTGCTCCCTCATATAAAATAAAGAGTCTGCTGAAATCACACAGCTGTGGGAGGATTTCTTTGCCGTTCACTCTACGGAGTTAACCATTAACTCCACCACACCTCTAAATCCACTGATAAGCTTGAAGGTGAAGACTTTTTCAGGAAGTAGAACATTATTAAAAGTCAGATGTTGCTCAGAGCTGAAGGAAAACCTACAGTGCTGCTCTTGTGAACGCGTCTATGGAAGCAAGTCTGAACTACACAATCATCCAGGTAAGAGGAGGAAATGTAACTCAGTCATCTTATTTAGTTGTGTAACCTTCAAAGATTTAGACAATCATTGACATGGTTGAAACGGACTGTACCTGAAGGTGTGCAATTTTATTATATTCTGGATGAAAAATTCAAAATTCCCCTAAATATAACCTTCAAACAAGCAAAGACGTAGTTTGAATTTTGAAATGTATTGCTAGCTCCTTATGATTCATAGTTTACTCTTTACATGAAAGTAGGAAATGTATTAACAGAAGGAACAGCTGATCATACAAAAGGTGCTCCATAATGTATGTGTACATAGGATTACAACATAAAGCTGAACTTTGGCCTCGTTACATGATGACGGGTAGAAGATTTTAACATTTTAGAACCATGACTAACCATAAAACATTTTGTTGGAAACTGGTAAAACAGAACTGAGTTTTTTCCTTTGGCTTTCAATCCATGGCAGAAAACATTAACTGACAACATTTCATGTTTTATCGCGTGGACTTCATTTACTTCGGTAACAAATGCAGAGAGTGAACTACGGCTCATAAACGGTCAGCAGGACATGACCTGTAGAGCTGTGGCTCTGGAAGGCCCGGTTCTCAACTCATTGGGTAGTTTTGTGCCTCTTCCTGGCCTCAAAGCCACATCTCGTTTAAGGCACTGGGTTTAAGCAGTTTGGACTAGAACGTGTATAGATTCTGCAGTTTTCTTGCATTGACAATAAAGGTAACTATAAAAAGTATTTTAAATTTTGTTGCATTCTTTTTCTTTTTTGGCAATTTTGGAAGTATATTATCCAACACAACTGCAATCAAGTCCACACAAATATTGCTCTTAAAAAATCTAATAACTAGAACAACCTGCTATGTTGAGACAACAGTTACATTAAATAATTACTTATTTCACTATGAAACAACACATGACTCCATCAAGTGACAAAATAATTTAAGTTTTATTGCTCCTCTCATTTCACCAATAGTTTAAAAGTAATCACCCGCACTACTTTTGGTTTTTAGGGGTTTGTTACGAATATCAAGTAGTTTATTACAAGTTAAAGGTCTTATGACAAAGTTCATTTCTCGATAAGCTAATGGTACAATAACTGCTTTTCCTCGGCGTCTTCATCAGAGGTGTTACATGAGCATGGTTCTTCTCTCTATAATTCAAAAAGGATGCAAGTATTGCGACAAAGTTTACAATGGGATGGCTTAGATCAAACAATTTGCATGCGTTAGAATGGTCTAGTCAAAGTTCAGACTAATTCATTCGGAAGCTAAGCTTGAGCTTTCTTTTAAAAAAGAATGGCTAAAAAATATCATTAGATCTGCAAAGCTTGTGAAGCTTTTAGCTCCACCGTCTGTGTTTCTACAAAGTCTTGAGTCAGGAGGGCTGAACTCCTTTCTATTCCACTGTAACTTTAAGCACAGCTTCTTGTTGGTCGATCACCACAAATCCCTAAAACTACATTGGTGATTGTGGTTGTAACCTGGGAAACAGTTGAAGGAGGTCTGAAGAGTCCATGTACGTGTGATTTATACAACCTCGCCTGCCTTGTTTTTCTGTTTAGCAGAAGTAATGGCGCCCTGCGGCCTCTCGTCTCTTTGAGCATCAGCAGCCACACCCCGGGGGCAGGAATGATCTACCTGGCTCACACAGCACACTGCCAGTTCCTGGGTCTTGTGTTCGGCTTTCTGGCGTGGCTCTTCATCGTGACGACAACTGGCATCAACGAGTGGCGCCTCTGGTACGTGGACGACATGTCCGTCATCACGTCAGGCGTGGCCTGGGTGGGGATATGGAAGGCGTGCTTCTACAGCCACGTCCTCCCCGAGGCCGAGTACTGTCGCAGCATTGGCGTCTCGGACAGCTTCGTCCCTGCCGAGATCCCTTCGGCTCAGGTCCTGATGATGCTGGCAGTGATCACCGGCCTGCTGGGGAACGTCAGCGCGGCGGTGGCCGTGAGGTTCGCCTACTTCTCAGTGGAAGACCGCAGGAACATGAGGCTGAGCTTCATGGTAGCCGGGGCTCTGTATTCGGTCACGGCAATGTTGTCCTTGGTGCCCCTGGTGTGGAACATGGCCTCCGTTCTGAACAACAGCACCATAGACTTTCCTCCAGAGTTCAACCTGCCCGTCGCTCCGGTCCGGCAGAGTGTGGGAGCGGCCATCGGAATGGGAATGTTTGCTTCCATCCTGATGCTGATAAGCGGAGTGATTTTCTTCTGCTACAGGCATTCATCGCAAACCACGGACCCGCTCAGCGGCCATTGTACGGTACCAACACTGCCAAGAAAGTCTGAGCTGCCCAAGGGTGACAGTAAAGCGATGGATAACCCAGGGTTCTACAGTGAAGAAAGATTGTGATGGTTCTACACATTTTAAGAACATTTCTGAACCACCAACCATGTCCGTATGTTAAAGATTCCTCCGCAATGGCAGGTGCCAAAAACTCAACAAAAACGATAGCAGGAATCACCCTGATGAACGCCATCTCATGTGCTACACACTTTCTGTGGCAGGAATCCAAATAAATATAACCACCAATAACTAGATCATTCAACGTTTTTGCGGGAGACCACATTTAAAATGTTATCTCCGTTTAAGCTGACATGGCCGTCTTGTTTCCAGTGACCTTTCACAAATGCCACCTGGCCACCTGACCCTGATTTGTCAAGCTAGTGACTCCTGAAGACCAGTAACGGTCTGCTGGACCAGACTGGTTGGAGAGGATACGCTGAACCCTGGAAGAACGCAGACAAGACCTCTGTGAAGCCGACTCACCTCTAAAGTACATCCCACATACAGCGTCTGGCTCAGACTTTGAATCGCTATGGGTTTTTTTTTTTTACTCTAAAACCACAAACTTCGGTGTAATGTCTTGCTACTGTATCTGATGGCGTGAATGCTATTGTTCCATTAAGTTCTCAGAGGTTTTTTAGAGAACAACTCCTGAAAGATCTAATAAGTCTGGCAAAAAATAAAATAAAACTTGAGATTATTGTGGAGGTTCGTCCTCTAGCACTATCCCGAACAAAAATCAACCACATTTGCAATGTCATTTTTCAGATCAAAGCATTTTGATATCTTAAAACAGCTAAAACGCCTGCAACACAATCAAATAATCAATTTAATTACAGGGTATTTTTCATACACAACAACAGCAACACAAAGGGATTTCCACAGGATGATATTTGGAGGTTGCAGAAAACAAACAAAAAATAATAATGATCTTGTCAAGGCTAGCCATGAAAATAAAAGAGATGGTAGTTAACAGAGGTAACTGACTGAGGAAACACAACCATGGTAGCTATGGTGACATGCTTAACATAGTCATTAAAATGATAAATCTAGATTTGTAAGTTCAGATAAGAGTGATAAAACCAACATCGCAAATAGTAATGTAGGAATAAAACAGTGAGAATCAATAGAGAAAGTAGAAAAAGATTCAAAAAATAAAATACGTACATGAAAATGTACATCTAATTCAAATAACTGATTTAGAGCTGCCTTCATCGCAACAGCAAAAACAGTTACGTCTTGTTTAGAGTATATTTATTACAGATATTTCTAACACGATTTATTCTTTTCCTTCACAAGTCTCCTCAACTTCTGCTGGTCTGTCGTTTAAAATAAAGATACTTTAGATTAAAGGGGCTGTATTCTATAAAATTGTCTTTTGGAGCTTTACATCATGCTATAATTTGATTCCCTCGTCCAAAACATACCTGAGGCGTCGCCTTGAGAAATCCTTTAATTTCCCGTGGCAACCACTCCACCGCTGCAAAACGCCTGGGTGGACCTAGCCCCGCCTTCCACCTCCCCACCCGGACTGAGCTCCTTCAGACTAGCCAGCAGCAATTAGCTCATTTATTGACTTCTTAGTGGAACGCTGTAAAAACTTTGTTAAAGGGTTAAAGTTTCAGGAAGAGCAGGAGTTTCTTAAAGAGACAGAGGTCCAATTTCAATTAAGTCATAGTTGATATATATAGTAATTTTATAACTGAAGGCAACAAGGTGATTGTGCTATGGCGCCATGTGCCTGGAAAATACATAATACTGCCCTTTTAACAGAGGAGCTGGAGGATCATCCGACCTCTGATGATTGCTGCTGACCTAAGGTGTTAAAATAATAATAATAAAAAGAAATAAAAACAATAAAAAAGCCAAAAGAGCTTACTTTAATATGTAAATAAAAGATACACGAGACATCATGTGCTGCTCGTTACGACTGGGCTGAAGGTCTCGGTCGGATTCTTATCCTCGGATGGTCATAAACTGGATTTCTGCTCCGTTATCACGCAGCGCCCTCAGCAGTCGGCCAGCCTCTGGGCCAGTGACGACAGATCGGTGTCATCACAGCTCAGGACGGGGAGGGAGTCCAAGGTGTGGGCTTCTGACGGTCTCCGTGCAAGGACGGCTATCAGCGAGTCAGGTTGACTGGGGGCCTCGCTCATGTGACCTGCGTAGGACGAGAGCAGGCATGCCAGTACGTAGAGGGGCCCGCCTTACTGGGGGTGATTGTTGCAAGGCAAGGCATGCTCTCTCTCTCTCTCACACACACACACACACACACACACACACATGCGCACACACATTGGTCCAGCGGCTTGCTGCACCTCTCTGGAGGAGGCAGGCGGGTGGAAAAACAAAAGCTCCTCTTCTTGACTTCACTTCATTAGAACTCGGCTCACTTTAAAATCACAAAGTGGACAACAGCTGCGAGGTACTTTAACATTAACACATCAACATTGACATAATGGATCAAGAACATTCCGGTAGACTACATATTTAAAGAGGAAGTCATCAAGTCCTGTAGCTCCCTCCCTGTGATGAACACACACACACACCTCTGCAGATAACGCTTGACAAACACACACACGGTCCGTCCAGGCTGGGTCACAATCTGTCTCGCTTATAGTCGTCAAATTCATATCGGTTAGAAATCATTGCCAGAGCACTAAAAAAGACAACTGATGATTGATGCAGATGTTTCCACTGTTTGTTTTGTTTTCCTGTAAGCCAGCTGACTGGATGACAGCTTTGTTGGGATGTTGGCATTTTCCTTCGGTAAACCAAGATAGAGAGAGAGATAACTCCCGGCGCAGGAGGAGCTGGTCTCTAGTATAACTCTATGCTTTGATGTTCGACAGAGATCAGTGATAACAGATAATAATTAACGTGTATGATTTACTGCAGTGGTGGAGCGTAACTAGCGCTATTTATTTTTATTTTTATTTTTTTTACTTTTAAACGTTTTACATTAGCAGATCTGATTGAAGATTGACCGTCCTTTCAGATCTGTCACTACAGAAAGAGCAGATGAAATCTGTAAACGTAATAAAAAAAATCTCCTCTTGGGGAAAACTCTATTGATTATGTATAAAAGAGATTTTTCTGAGCTTTTTCTGTAAGTACATTTTTTATCCAGTGTTTTTCACCAGAAAATGGATCTAAAAATCTTACAAACTATTTCCTTGATCTAGAAAAAAAACACTTTTTACTTTACTTTCATTTAAAGGAATAATATTTGGGTCACTCTTTCATGATTAATAAGACAAGTAGTGTGTCTTAACTTTTACTATTTTAAACGGGCAGTATTGCGTATTTTCCAGGCATAGAGTGTCATTTCTAGCACAGCCATTGTTACCGTAAGTTATAAAAACGCTGTATATATTAAACATGACATAAAATAAATTTAACGTCTTGAATTTGGGCTTCTGTCTCTCTAAGAAGCTCCTGCTCTTTCTGAAACTCCACCTTCGGTACGTCATCATAACATTTCTCCAAAGTCCCATTTACAGACAATATTTCACTGAGAAGTAGCTGCCATAACGAGTTCACCAGGTGCGCAGTTTCACCAGGTGTTTGCTAATTGCTAGCAGCTAGCAATTAGCAAGGCGTTCGCGAGGAGCTGCGTTGAAAATGGGTGCTTGGTGAGACCTGTGTTTTTGCTTCCTGAATGGTTGCCACGGGAGATTAAAGGATTTCCCAAACATGCATGAAAGTATCGAAGCAACACACCATGAGAATAACATTATAACATGATGTAAAGCTCAAAAAAGTGGATTTTATGTAACACTGCACCTTTAAGAAAACGAATTTGTCGGTGACAATGTAGGCCTAAACATTTTTTAAAAATCGTCCCCGAGGTCTTTTTTTTTTTTTTTTTTTTTTTTTTTTTTTTTTTTACATTATTGCTAAAATAGATTCTGGAAGCATCTTTAAAACATGATTCAGTTTAAGCAACTTTCTTTGTTGTGTCATTAAACCGAGTTCCATGATTTAATAGTTTCTGTTCTCTATAATAAAAAAAATACAACTAAATATAGATATGTATAATTGAGATGCAATAAGTTAATTTCCTGGTCTTAATATAAAAGACGACATTGGGAATGTTTTGACCTGTGCTGTGTCTCAGCTAGTCAATTCCCCAGATTGCTAATTATAAGCAGTGTATGAAAACAGTTTGTTTATCAAGCCCTCAGAGTAAGTTTGTTTGTTTGAATTCGGATGTATTTAGACATAATCTGTCAAGACGCTGGCATGTCATTTCCTTTGAGTTGCGTCACTGCCCAGACTCACAGGAGCTAGAAACATACTGCAATCCACAGGAGAATCTCCACAGTTGATTTTGGACCCTTCCTACAGCTAAGAGCTTTCAAAATGGTGGACTGGAGTCCTTCTCTGCAGCCTGTATTGTATGGAGGATCCAAACTGCCAAAATTAAAAACAAATGCAGAAGTTAACGGGCCAACAAAAGCACCTTTATCTTTTTAGACATTTCAAGTCAATGTTCTTTATTTGGAAAAGATTGTACCTGAAATGCCATGAAAGATATTTTTATTTTTGTTCCTGTAAATTCAGTTAGTGACATCAAAATCCACTCCTGATTGGCTAGTCACTCCCTCATGTCTACTCCTCTTCTTTTCCGTCTGAGAGAAACGAGGGAGGGCGCGTTTTGTGTTGGTAAAGGAACAGACACAACCAGAAACTTGTCCATCAAAGTAACCAAACTAGACTGAGACAGAACCAAGAATACTCTCCCTGTTTGGACTGTGGTTGCACTAAATGTTTACAACTGACCGAATTGGGGTTTTTTTCTAACTCATGCTTGTCAGTAGTATGTAAATAAATAAAAAGATAATAAATTGGAACAAATGTTATGGTAAAAACTGAAATGAAAATCTTTAGACCACATTGTTGGTAACCCGCAGAAACATATAAATAAGGCTAATCAAAGTGCAAACGTAAAATCTTACAGAGTATTTTTGGTTTAGTTTCTAATGCAAATATCTTGGTACACTTGAAATAAGACAAAACTAACATACAAGTAACTTTTCAGCAAGATATGGATGCTTATTTTAAATCAATAAATCCTGAATATGAGAAATAATCTGCCTGTGCTTGTTCCACAGGCAGATTATTTCACTCACAGCTTGTACTTTTCCATCAATATTCAAGAATCATTGACCTGAAGTATGCCAGGATACTTGAACTAGAAACTAGACCAAAAGCACTTTGTCAGATTGTGTGTTTTTGCATTGCAGATGTTCTCTCACTCTGCTCCAAGCGCCTCTGGCTCTGGGAGTCTCAACAGAACCACCATCAGGAGGTCAGGAGTAGAGCCAGTCCCGTCCCGGGGCCCCTCAGGAGACGTGCTCCTGTGACAACATCATTATCTCTTATTAACTTCATTCTGGAAGAGCTGGCTCCTCCGAAAGCACAACTGATATAAAGGAAAGGTTTTCCACAGCGTACGTCGCGTTGTGCACCGCTCTACCTGTGTGCATGCGAAGCCGCGCGGACCGGCTCGGGACACACTCTGACCCCTGGCAGAGTGTGTCCCGGCAAATTTGTGTAATTATGTCAACGTGTGCTACATTCTTCGACCATTAAAGTATTCATTAAACACAGCTTAGCTCTGTGAGTGACCAGGAAATCTGATGGAATTAGCCTCAAGCTGCGTTTCCACCGCCGCAGACACACCTGACGGCTGTTTTTAGTCCCTTCGGCCCCCCTCCTGACCGGACCGGTCGTCTGAGGGTGGCTGTGGTTTGGCCGGTGCCTAAACCTCTGACATAACAGACCACAAACCAAGACACTGCTGCACACAGCCTCGGGTCTTTCAGCATTTTACCAACACAAAATTAACCCTTCGGTGGCTCCTTTGTTTTGTATTTACCTTTTTTTTTGTAACAATTTGTTCTGTTTTTGCTGTGTTTTTTATCACAACTATATGCTTCAGATCATCAACCTAATTTTAATTACAGACAAAGGAAACCTGACTGAACACAAAATGCAGCTTCCAGGTGGTTTAACTTGTTTTGGGAATATATTCTTTTCTTGTTAAATCACAAATTAGCTCTGATGGTTAGACTTGTTGCTTAAGGTTTGCTATATACCCAGCTCTGACAACCGCCAGAGCCGTATTATCAAGGGAAACACTTAAAGGGTATCTGATAATAAACCTGAAGCAGGCTAAACTGTCGCAAAAAGCAATAAATTACATTGTGATGTAAAGAAATTCAAGGACAAATGAGGAACAGAGTCAGTGACAAATGGGGAAAACCTGGAACGGCAGCGGCTGACCGATCAAAATCAGTCCAGAAATCATCAACAAGTCATCCAGAACGACATTTACAGCTCTGCAGACCTCCTCAAGCCTGGCTCAGGTTAGTGTTCATGACTCAGCAATAGGAAAATAGACTGGGCAAAAATGGTAAAAAGGAAAAAAAAAAAAAAAAAAAAAAGATCCCCAATAGTTTGGGAAAGTAGATTAATAATAAGTATGATGTAGAAATGAGCGACAAAAACAGAAGGAATCTGTTTGGGAGTGCAAAAACCTTTTGAAGAGGCTAGTGCATCTACATTTTTCTCTCTTTTTTTTAATGAATACCATTATTAACCTCTAAGTTTCCCTCTCTCAAAAAAACAAACAAAAAAAAAACAACATAAGTGGATTTTCTTTCCATCCTCTGTGGGAATTATTGCATTTACAGCATGCATGTCTTAACTCGGAGGGAAACAAATAACTATGAAATTTTGACAATAATATTTCAGTGTTAGATTATTTAAAAAAGTTCTACAAATTGCTCTTTTTAGTTTGAAAGGCATATAAAAGTAGACGAAGAAAAAGAAACAAGCCAAAATGTATTAGTACAACAAAGGTTATGCAAAAAGAGTTTTCAAAAACACAATCAAATGTCCAGGTCACAAGACAAAATGAAAGAAAGGCAATATTTCTTGCAAGGATCTTATACAACAGCAGAATGCTTACCTTCAGACCTGATCCGAATCAGACGATGCACCTCACCAGAAAACCAGAGTGGACTCACTAAAAATGTGGTTCTAAGAAACGATCTGAGCTTCAGAATTAAGAATAAGAGACATTAACAGAAAGCCTAACAAAAGCCTTTAATAGTTTATTTTTTCATTTTGAAAGTGATAAATGAAACCCAACCCATAACACAAAGTATATTTAATAAAACCTCCCTTTACAAAAAATATTCACTTGTACTAATCACAGCAGGTCATCTTGTAATGCGACGTCTGATTGTGCATGTGGGTGTTTAAAAGAGCTAAAACATTACAAATTAAAGTCTGTTTTTTTTGGGGGGGGGGCTGGATCAGCTATTACACATTATCTTGCATTTGATATATAAAAATCATTGACGTCATTGGTGTAAAGCAGTTTGAAGTGCAGCTCTACAGGTGATCGTGCTGTTCCGTTCGTTAAACGTACTCGGAGCGTTTTCTGAGGTCACGGTCTCTCTTGGCGTGGCACCTCCTCTGTGGCGCAGGGTGGTGCTCCGCCTGGGAGCACCAGGTGGAGGTCACCATGATCAGCCCGGCCACCACCAGGAGGAACCCTGCTGCCCAGCCGCAGAACAAGGCATCTCCGAACTCCCACCGAGGCACCACCTCGGGAACCTTCTCGTCAAAGAAATGCATCACCGCCAAATGGGCGACGTAGGAGACGGGGACCAGACAGAGCACCCCGGACATCATCCCCAGCACCCCTCCGGTGATGGTCAGAGTCCTCTTGGTTCGGTGGCCTTCATAGTCTTTGCAGCTGTTGATCAGGTGGAGTCCGGGTATGGCGACCACGATTCCCAGCAAGCCCACGGCGAGGGCGGTGCACATCAAGATGCGGGCCAGTTTGAGGTCGCTGGAAAGGCCCAAAAGGCTGTCGTAAGACCTGCACTCCATGCCGCCAATGTCCTGGACCACACAGGTCTCCCACAGTCCCAAGTCGTAACTCTCGGTGGGCAGCAGAGAGGTGGACTTGGTCAGCCACTGTGGCAGGATGGTGCTGCCCAGAGCGCAGAGCCATGCTCCGACGTAGACCAGCAGCCCCAGCAGTTCCAAGACGCAGGCAGGCGAGTCCATGTGTCTCCTTGCCTCTCCAGCCTCCACGTTCAAGAGATCCATGAGAGTTCCCCTTCACCGGCTGCGCCTGGGATGGAGAGGCCTCTCGGAGTCCGGTCAGGACGGAGGCTGCTCAAAGCGCCTGGTAATTAGAGCTGACTGCTCTGGCTCAGGGCTCGGCGCTTGTTCACAAACACTTTCCACTCAGAGGAGCACACATCTTCTGATGCAGGAAGGAGAGGGGGCTTGTTTGGACCTCCCCCTTTGCTATCCCGCCACCATGCCAATGGGCAGCAGGAGCAGAGGCAGAGATGGCTTCGTTTAGATTAAGCCATTGTCAAGCATTTCTCCAAGCTGCAAGCCACAGGAGAGGTCATTAGACGTAGACAAGATATCAATCTATGTTACGGCAGGGGAAAAAAAAGACTTCTTTCATGTCTGTTTTTGCATCCTGTGTGTTTTATCCTGAGATATGTCAATGCATGAGGGCAGAAAGCCAAGCAGTTTGTTCTGGACATGTAAGAAGCAACTATTTCCAGATGTAAAAGTTCTTAAAATGGAAACAAGACATGCAAAATGGCATAGAATCAGAGAGAAAGGCACACAAACTGGCTTCCATACATTCAAGAATCAATATAGTGCAAGAGCAACAGAACTGGGTTGCAAATTCTGTCATGTTCATCAGTTTGGGCTAACTGCTTTTAGATTCGGGCTGCATGTGACTGAATGTGAAACAACAGAGCAGCTTATTGTCTCGTCTCTTACGAACACAGCAGAGCCTGTGGGAAACAATCGTAGGAGGCTGCAGATCAAAGCCGAGATGTGGGAAAATGTTTCCCGTTCTTAAGAACATTGTTCGAACCGCAAACAAAAAGGCAATAAAATCCCCAGCTGAGAGTTCTGATGTCCAGACAAAGACTCGGACAGAACAATGCCAAATCAATCTCCTCGTGGAAGAGAAAAAGGAAGCTTCTGTTTGTATTCAAACAGTGTGAGAGGGACAACTTCAGAAGAAACTTCCAATACTGTTTGAAGTAAAAAAAAAAAAAAAGAGAAAAGAAAAGAGGAGCCAAAACCCCCCTTCTTCGTCAATTTATTTTCCTATTAAATTGCTTTTTTGTTGTTGCTGTAGCAGACACTTGTTAAAAACTGAGGAAATGGGTGGCAGCAGCGCCGCTGCAGTTGCTTCATTCGGCCGCATGAGGGCGACAAACACGTGGGATTTCTTCTGTTCCACTTCAGTGAAGGCCAAATAGATCCAAATATCAGACTCTAAAAGATACAGGAAGAGCTACATTGGAATGTATTCGGGTTTGATTTTGTTGTTGTTATATTTAAGGTATGCAGGAAATGAACAAATAAATTCAGACGGATAAGTGAATTTATTGTAATTCAGTTCAGCCATTTTTGTTAAATATTGAAATATATACGGAGACTTTACCCACCGACCGATGCATTTCAAGTGTTTATTTCAGTTAGTTTTGATGAGTTTGACTGACAGCTGTTCAAAACACCACATTCTGCTTCTCTGAAAATTTGAATACAAATGGCAAAAAAGAGAGAGATTTTTTTTAATACAAAAATATCGACTTTTGGAAGAAAAAAAAACTTGGGCCGTTATTTTAGGAAGGTGACATATACACATAAACACGTTACATTACGTAAGCATGCTACAAAACATATTTTTGACACCAAAGGAACCCCAAATATTTCTACCTTTCCACTTGCATTGTGTCAATGGATGTCTGCTAGAAAAACTTTCAGAAAAATGTGTTCCCCACTGTTTTTTTTTTTTTTTTTTTTGGTCTTTTTTAAGTTTTCTGAGAAACTGAATTTTGCATTTCTTGCTTGAAATATATCACTGTGTGTGAAATTAATTTAATCGGCGTCTGCAAAGAATTTAATTTGAATTAAATTACTGAAATACACTGAATTTTGTTGACTAGTATAGCAGAGAAACCGATACGCTTCACTGAGATGCTATTTGGATAAAAGACACAAGATGGCGCTCTTGTTCCGCTGCCACCGCAATCACAGCAGCAAACTTAGTGGGAGGAGTCCGTGTGTTTAAATCAAAGTTTTTCCTCGTCTTATATTAAATATATTTACTGTTTTATCTTAGTTATAAAATACTTGTTTTTAACTCAAACTAAAATGTGGTAGTGTCCTACTGACCAATACGTGAAAAGTTTTTCTTTAACTTTTTCTCTTTTGTTACTTAGCTATTCTTGGTGTGTTTATATCTTCCACTGCTGTAATGATAAAACTCTGAAGTGGCGCGACACTTTAAAGTCACTTTAAATCCCCTGCCCGGGTGGTAGTAATTAGTTCTAATGAGAGTGCTGATTCGCAGAGTTTCCCCATTGGTCGGAGGAACTCGCTCAGTCGTACGTCCGAGCGTTTATGCAAATCCGCCCCCAAATATGGACAGACACGAAGGAATGAAATATGGTGGAGAGGCGAACATGGAGGACCGCGAGAACGCCGCTGGACTGTTTTTAGGGGGGCAGTAGTGGAAGAAAGTGGATGTTCCTCCCGCGGGACTGTTTCAGCGGAGAACCTCGGTGGAAACTTGCTGTTTTCGCTTCCCTTTCCCCATCGCGTCGAGGTGGAGTCGCTTTGTAATGCAGTGAAGACCGACGACTCTCTTTTTTTTTTCGGGGGAGATAAAAAAAAAAAAAAAAAAAAAAAAAAAAGCAGGGCAGGGGGGCTTCTGCCCGACTCACCGTCTCGACACTATGCCGTGGGTCAGCAGCGGTAAGCGGAGAGAGAGCTCGGAGCTGCCGCTGCCCGCGGGCTGGGAGGAAGCCCGGGATTACGACGGGAGAGTGTTTTACATCGACCACAACACCAGGCAAACTTCGTGGATTGACCCCAGAGATAGGTAGGTAGGCTGGAGGCCTGGGGGTAGTGGGATTACACACGCTCACAGAGGTATGTTAATTCAACAAGTTAACTTTCTAAACTATGTGCGCACATGTAGGAGCTGTCTGAAAACGAAATATTTCCCCCCAGATGTAGACCGTGTGTGTATGAGTGTGCTCATTCTTTCCTCCATTTAATCAGATTTCAGTTTGATGTGGCTGAATTAGCTGGAAATCTCTGATCAGCTGAGATTTAGCAGGAGTTGTGGCCTCCTGAAACAGGGGTGTGTGCGTGTGCGTGCAACGCCCATCATATCAATGCACCATGCTGGCGACTTTAATGTGTTCCCATCGTGTCCCTCCACACACCAAGCCTGACAGTGTTTTGACAGGGAGTTGGGGCAGCAGCCTCAGCCTTTCCGGTTTGTTGTGTTTCAGAGGAGTTTGGTGTCACCAGACCAGCAGCCTGTGTGTTGAACCAGTAGTAACCCAGTCTGTCTGGTCACCCAAGGCCTCAAGGAGGAGCGAGCTTGATACTCCAATCACCTGAACTCATCAGTTCACTCGTTGACTTGATGACTTTCAGTGACCTGAAACATTCCTGGCTGACGAATCTCAACAGAGAGCCATTGTTTTGCAGCTCTCCCTCTCCTCTTTCACACAGACACCTCCTTCAGATGAGCGGCGTGTCAAGAACCGGCCTAAAAAGTCTGCTTGTTTATGTCAAAGTGGTCGTGATTGTGTCTTTTTTTGTGTGTGTGTGTGGGGTTAAGGAGTGGAGCAGCAGCAGCAGTAGTAGTAGAAGAGTGGCGAGCCTGAGACTCCAACTCCCAGAAACCTTGGTGGAAATATGTGAAGAATGCTATTTGGGCCAGTGGGAAAGCTGCAAGGATGTGCTTTTGTGGGGATTTGGATTTCACCAGCCCAGAAACGGGCTCAAGCGGGGGAGTTGAAGCAGATTTACGAGATTACTGGGAATTATTGCAAGTACTTTACCTCTACTGTAATGTAAGGGGAAGGTGGAAATCGATCAAAGTAGCTCTTTATCGTACGGCTAGACAAGATTCTTGTCTTTGTAGTAAATTTGAATCCTGCAAGGCGTAGAGTATGATAATGGGTGGGGAAATGTCTTTCACCAAATCCATATTTGGAACATATTTAAGTAGTAGTAATTGATATTTTCGGAGTTCATTCTGTTTTTATTCAAACTCTGGCTGCTTTTTCACTCACTTTACACCCAGTCCACTATACCTGGAGGTTGTTCTTAGAAAAATGCCGCATTGGGTGAGGCTTCATTCTGTTCGTGGTACTTTTTTTTTTTTTTTTTTTTTTTTTCCCCCCCCTTTAAAAGAAAAAAGATTTACAAATTGAAACAATGGCCTAAGCAGTCTGTGAGCAGTGTAAAATATTTTCATCTAGGGGAGTCGTAATGCTAGAAAATCAAGTAAACATGCTGTCTAGTGTGTATTCAGAAGTGGAACAAAGGTTTCAGAAATGTCGAACTGTTTTTAGAAAATCCATGTTCAGTGCAAAATAAACCAGTTGCGACGTCTCACAATACTCTATTTAGAGCCAGATGAAAAGCAGGGTAAATTCTTTAGAAAGAATAAAATGGTCATTTGTTTTAGCACCAAATGCTAATATAAGAAGCAAACATTTGATTTGTTTTTGTTTTCTATAGTGTGCAGCCATGTTTTCGCCATGCTTTAATTGTAAAAATATAAAAAATTAATAAACTCATTAGGGGAACCAATTACTTTTTTTAACCTAAGTGCTTATGCCGCCCCCCCCTGATGGAATAGCGCCCTGGGCAACGATGCCCATTACCCATATTTGAAACAGTTGCATATCTTTTAATATTTTTATTGATTTAACTTGTAACTTTGCATATCGCCAAAGTATACATCCATCTGTAGAACAAGTTTTTGACTTTAAATAGTTTTTTTTTTTTTTTGCAAATTAACTTTAGTCTAAATGCTTGTAATGTCCAGCATTTATTTTTGTCTTTGAAATGGGTCAGTTTTCTTAGTTCTAATCTCATCTGACCATAGCACCCCAAATAGAACAGGGGTTTTTTTCTGCCTATATTTTTTTAACAGTGATGATGGATTTTTAATGGTTGTCCTGCCAACGAGCTCCTCTACCTGAGCTGTGGATCTTTACAAATCTGATGGATGTCTTAACTGCTTCTCGGATGAATGCATTCTGTTTTAATAGGCTTTAATTAGGAGTATCAGTGTTGGGGAAGCCATGAATGCAGATGCATGCCACACATTTCAGATTATTTGTAGAAATTTCTGTAATTTTTTCTTTTCTTCCACTGTGCTGCTTTGTGTTTACATAAAATCCCTGTAAAATATATTAAACTTTGTTGTAGCAATCAGGGATATTTTGTAGAAGTTCGCAGGGTGAAAAAAAAATACTTTAAGGTGGCGACACAAATCTACAGTTTTGCTGGCAAAAGGAAACTTTCAATTCTCAAATTCCCAGCAGACATCTGGCTGAGAACTTGTGATGCAGGTCAGAGCACAAGAAAAGTGGAAGCAAACTGTGAACCCTCATCTGTCGCAATGAGCAACTAAGGACTTGAGCAAAGAAATGCTAAACATTTCTGGCCTCTGATTCCAGCAGGAGGGTGAACGCTGTAGCTGGATGTAATCTAGAAACCCAGATTTTCTTGAAGACGCCCCCACTCCTCCCTGCTTTTTGATGAAGCATTGTTGCACAGGGTGCATCGCTGTTTCACAGCTTCTTCCAGCAGTGTGCGTCTGTCGGGGGGGGGGGGGGGGGTTTGTAGGTTTTCCTGACTAAAGGAATGTTTCCTGCATTTGTTCTGGTGCTGCTTGGTGATTTATTGGCTATCTAAGCAGAGGAATGTCTTCTGTTGCCACCTGAAACGGCCTTTCCTATAAATTTCTCTTTACCTGCTACTAAATCTGACTGGCTGACATGCATCAGATCAAAACGTTGTCAGGCTTTGACCTAATGTTTTTCTCCTTCACTTTGAAAGCTACTCAAGCATAATGTAGACTTAAAAGCCTAGTTTGACAGCTCATCTGTTTAAAGCTAATTAAGGGAGCATATATCATCCACTCGCTCACTGTTGGTGATTTATAACTCTTTAGATGAGAACATGTTATGCTGTCATTAGTCTTTAAAGATGGCATGAAGTCACCTATTAAGATAAAACTGTCTTGATGTGTGTTTGAGTCTGGCTAATCAAAGCTTTTTCTCGTTTTTTTTGTTTTTTTTTTTCTTTTGAAAGCAGTCTGAAAACACTTATACTGATCAGCTGAGAGATTCTCATAGTACTAAGAAAACAGTTTCACTGCATTTGCTTAGGAATATCAAAGTAAACAATTTTAACATAATCGAATAGTTATTCCTGCTGGACGATATCACAGTATGAGCCAATATAGATTAAGTCTAAATTACTGCCAAAATGGAGGCGTGACCTTTCTTGTTTTATCCCCAGGTTTCACTATACACCATAGTTTTTATTTTTAAGATGTTATGAGACACGGTGGCGAAATCTGAAGCTGCTGCTGCGCAAGTAACTACATGTTGTTGCTAGGTAACCAAATAACGAGTTGGTTAATGCCTAGCTTACATCTTCTAACCTCTTCCTACATCTCCCATAATGCTGTACGGTTCTGGATTGGAGTACAATGGAATTACTGAATATTCTATCAGACGTATTTATATATAGATCAGTGGTTCTTAACCTCGATCGAACCCCCGGGGGTTCGATGAGTCGGTCTCAGGGGTTCGGCGGAGTCTCTGCCGCGGAGATAGACACACTTGTGTAAAGTCGTGATGACGCCCCGCTTTGCCATCACTTGCTGCGGAGGATCACGTTACATTGCTTAGCCAATCAGCGCTGCGGAGAAGCACTGATTGAAGGAGCGCCACTCTCAGCATGGATTTGAACTTGTCTTTAATTACTTCAGCAAAACTCACCGTTTTTAACAAATTCTGTAGCGTTCGGTGTACTTCTAAATCTGCTCCTTAGTCGCACCTTTTCGGGGTTGGGACTGCCTCTAGTGGCGTGAGGGTGGTAACGCAACTAATTACATGACTAAATCAGAATACCGCAAAGTCTTAATTTTTCCATTCTCTTAAGAATGTAGAGCCAATTAAATTATCTAAACAAGACCTTAAAGTGGCTCCAGTTTGTCTTGATGGCCAACCTGTTGAAACTGTGGCAAATTTTAAATACCTTGGGTCTTTCCTGGACAGTCAGCTCAACTTTGCTGAAAACAGTGACTATATTTTGAAGAACTGTTCTCAGAGACTCTACCTTTTAAGAAGACTTGTTGATCTTGAATTTGGGGGGTAGAGGGGGATCATATTTATCATTACAGAAGGGTTCAGTGAATGCGCATATAAAACTGGTGGGTTCGGTACCTCAAAAAAGGTTAAGAACCACTGATAGATTTATTGTCCAGGCCTAGCTGAAATATTATTAAATATTTATTATAATAATCCTAATCAATATAGAATTTATTCTTTTGATCACTTGACCTAAACAAATGTATTGCATGAACCACTTGTGTGTGTAATCAAATGTCTCTTAATGTGGAGCTTGGATGAATCTGTGCTACACTGGACTTACAAGTGCCACTTTTGCCGAAGTTTTTAAATCGGGGGAACATTTGCCCAGCAAAAGTGAATAAAAGTCAACCAGGTTCTTGGAGGGGATTTCCTGAAGTTGTTTTGCTCCAGCAGGTAATTCTGCAGCGGTAGTTCAGCTGCACCAAATGCGAGTTCAGGTCAGAGAAGCAAGAAATGGTGCGCTAGGTGGTGGTGTTCTTAAATGACTAAGAATCGCATATAAAAAGCCTTTGTTTTGAAGAGATCCATCTACACCATTGTAACATGGTAGCATGTTTTTCGAGAGTAAACTCGAATTCAGATTTTCCTGTGGGTTTTTTTTTTTTTTTCTATTTTTTTTTTTTTTTTTTTTTTTTGAGCGGCTGATTCACAGAGCGTTCTCCTCCTGCTGGGATCTAACATCTCCCATCTGGATGCCGGGGCCGTTAAGAGTGCACTAGCTCCGGGCTCGGCCAGTCCACAAAGAATCGGCGGCGGATAATCGTCTAATCGCTGAAACACAAGAGCCATTCATCGCAATCGTAATTGCCAGAGATGATGATGATGATGTTCTGTAACGGAGCTGCGTAGACCAGCCAGAGTTCAGGCTTGTTCAGACGGACCTGCTTCGGGTTAGGTGGCGGCATGTAGTGAAAACTTGGATGGAAGTGTGAACGGATACCTGCGGTATACCTAGGCCAGGGGTGTCAAACTCCAGTCCTCAAGGGCCGCTGTCCTGGAGTTTTTAGATGTGCCACAGGTACAAAACACCGGAATGAAATGGCTTAATTACCTCCTTGTGTAGATTAGTTCTCCAGAGCCTTGCCTAGTGACCTAATTATTCTATTCAGGTGTTGTGCAGCAGAGGCACATCTAAAAGTTGCATGACAGTGGCCCTTCAGGACTGGAGTTTGACGCATGTGACCTAGACAAACTCTCTTTGCCTTCAGCATCAGGGATGTTCACATCTCTACGGATGATGGACGCCTCTAGCAACGCCCGGCCATCTCCCGCAGATAACACAGGCACTTCTGTGGGGCTTTTTTTGTTGCTGTGGAATGAGCGTTATGCTAGGCATGCCTACACTTATGCTCCAGGGGAGTGAAGAGGGGGCTCATTGCTCGCTTGCACCTCCAGACAAAGCAGCAGGACGGAGGCAGTTCCCATGTGTCTCCCTCCTCTCATCCCGGGGCCTGCAGGCCTCCTTTATTAGCTCTGTTATGCAACAGTCATGGTCGGCCTGCCGCTCGGCAAAGGGAGGCCTTTATGCTTGGTCACAAAGCACACCAAATTCAATTATTCTGGAAAGGGTGAGCTGTGTTTGCAGCACTGAAAGGTTATTCACATGCGCTGAACCCCGCTGATATTTTGCTTCCCCCAGTGTTTTCATTATGATTTTTTTTTTTTTTTTTTTTGTCTTTCGCTGCAGAGGCTGTTGCCGAACATAGACTGTCATTTTGGCCTGTGTGTTTTGAAGTGAGCTGACAATAAGTGTCAACCCACTTCTTGTTCTGGACCCCTTTCCTCCAGCTGACACCTGTTTGATGTCCCACTTCCTATCTGCCTACCTCAGATTTATTTACTACTATTAAGTTGACCATTAATTGCTTAAATTCTGCTTAGCATTAATCTGTTTGCCTCTTTGCCCTTTCATCAGCAGCAGCTGTGTTCTTTCCCTGTGTGTATATTGTGAAGAACACTACCTAAACAGGACATGCCAGAGTCAGTGGACTAACCTCATGCTCAGGGGGCACCATTGTGTGGTTTTTTTTTTTTCCCCCCCCCCTCCTATCCACACATGTGCACAATTCTCATTCAAACAGAGGGGGGGCAAAAAGCTTGTAGTCCACAGGCAGCAGGGCTGGTATGAAGTTCTCAGTGTGATAAACTAGAGTAAAAATATTACAGGACTTACCCGAAAATTTAAAATCAAATGTGATGCAATTTCTTTTTTATTTAAAGTAGGAAAAGCAACAATTAACTGCAGCAAGAAAACCAGCATTTGTTAATGAAATTTCTGAACATTCCACATGAAATGGGTTGTGCATGTTTCATTTAGAGTAAACACAAGCAGAGTAGTGTCTTTCAGGTAATTATGCTCATTGCTCAGAAAAGTATAAGTTTTGTGTTTTAAATGGCACTGGCAGCATGATGAGCCAATATCGGCATATTTAGTCAGGCTGTCTTCAACTGCTAGCCTGGAGTCTGCTGCTTTACAAACATGTTGCGTGGCACTAAGCCTGCTGCAATAAGCAAACAATTAATTGCATGATGAAATGAAATGAGCTCAGTAACTTCCATTCTAATGATCTTGTTTATAGAGACTTGATAATCCAGTTGGTTTCAGTTGTTTGCCATTTTTATTTTGGATATTTAAAATATCTTCCAGTTCTATTAAGGGTTCTTTAGAAACGTAACATTTGTTGGTCTTTGAGGAGGCAATATACTTCTTGAAAATGGTCTCAATATTGCAGGTTATCACAATGATTACTGGGACAATTTATCAACGGCAAAATTTGTAAATCAGAAATGTCATCGCAATATTAATATTGCTAAAGGCTGTTTGTAAAAGTAATTGTTGGATTCCCAATGTGTTGTGTGGCAGACTAATATCTAGCCTGTTGCATGGAGTCTTGGCTGTATTTTATGCTGATCCCTGATACTGAACAAAAGTTGTAAAGATAAGTGTTGGAGGCTCAGCAAGACAGCAGTGAGGAAAATGTGCTTCTATTGTAAATGATCTTGCCATCTTAATATTTTCACATTATGAACACTGAGTTTGCACAATGTATGTGTGTGAGATGGCCCATCAGAACAAAATCCAAAATGGCAGCTATGACCTCAAAGGAACTTTTATCAGTCTTTCATTTGTTGGTGCTAAGCTAACTGTTAGCAGGGTGGACTTGCAGTCATACCAAATGTGGCAAGATTGCACTGCAGACCATCTTACTTTTGTCAGTAAAAGCAAGAATTAAAAACAAACGGTTGCAATACATGGATTGCATAGCTGAGTCACAATTAATTCTGCTGATATTGAAGTATCGTCTCGGTTCAGTAGGGACAAACCCTTCATCTCCAGCAGCCGAGCTGCTTTACTTCTGCCTGGTCCGCTCCCGTCCATGTGTCCAGACGCCGTCTAAATGTATGCAGAGACGGGACATGTCGGTCTACTTATAGAGACCTATTTCTATAAGATTCAACATATAATGGGAGAAGTGCATGTCTCAGCTGCTTGTTCTGAAATGCAGCGCCAGAGAGGCTGGACATAAATGACATTCCTCCCAAAGTTGTTTTCCACGTTTCTTTTTTAACTCTGACAGGAATTTTCAGGCCGGCGACACTTGTGGCCCTTTTGTTTCTGATTGCCTGTGTCACGTTGTGGGACTTGAAGCAGGTGACATTTAGGGTAGAAAGAAAAAATGCGCAGAATTTGATGTGATCGTGTCGTCTGGGACGTCCGTTGTGGCATTTGCTGCTGTTCCCGGTCACAATTATGCAGAGGTTGAGCCTCGCTTATTTCCTTAGCTCTTATTTGTCAAGTTTGGCAGCTTGTTTAGGGCGAAGATGGGACAACGAAAAGGTTTTGATGGTTGGATGAGTTTGTTGTTATGATTTCGACTTCAGGAATGCAGCGTAGTAGGCTCTCTGCTGTGTCTGACATGAATTACAATATTTAGCATTTATGTCATGAAGATCCAGATTTGAACCCCGCCTTGAAAACTGTCGCATTGAGCTTTAAGACAACTTTATATTAAAACACTTGGAGGAGGAATACCATTCAGGCTTGGAAATGGAGAGGTTCCTGTTGGCAGTGTTGAATCATTTAATAAGTTTTTGTAAGATCATGGTGATTTTTATCTCTTTATTGATTTTAAAAAGAACAAATTAATATAGTCATTCAAACACTCAAATATAAATGCACAAATATCCCATCATACAAATGTGCAAGGGAGGGGAAATGTGAAACAAATCAAATTAAAATTTTCAGCAATACAGCAATATCTTGTTGGAATAATTGCAGCTTTACAAGAGACCAAGGGTTCATTCACACCAGCCCTGTTTAGTTTGCTTTTGTCCAACTCTAGACTGTTTTTCCCAGAAAGTCTGGTTCTTTTCAGGAAGTTTGAATGTTCAAACTCTGTGGACCGACGAAGCCAATTCTGATTCCCTAAAAAAAAAACCTGGGTCTGGGTTCGATTGCAGATGCAAGCAGACCAGAGACCACTCTGAAAGCAGGAAGTGGATTATAGTGCCAGGTATTCTGGGTAAATGCAACCAAAACAATCTTGAATCTAGAGCTAGTAGGAGGAATTGCTTGTGATCTCTTACCAAAGACAAAAGGAGGTTACGGTCATGCTGTTGTTGGAGGTTTTCCTGAGAAAAACGATGAGAAATTTAAACATGATTCACCTGGAAAAAACGTAGACAACCACAAAACTGATGGTCCCTCAGACTTAAACATGTTCAGTTTGTCATAAATTGCCTCACATCTGTGCGCTACCAAAAAGAACTAGATGTAATGACAGAACCTAATTTTAAGAACTAACATTTTACATCCTTGACATACCTTGATAATGGAAACATCTTATTTGGATCCTGTGATATATTCTTTCTTTGGGGAGATCTGTTCCCTTTGTGGAGAATTGCTGTTGCTGCCCAGGTGCAGCGACTAGCTGTTGGTGACGACCCAACTTCACCGGCCGCTCAAGACTCCAGTTTCACATGCCTTTCCCATGCAGCAGCCCGACGCCAGGCAGGGGGCTGTGGGGAGGGAGCTGTGGAGATGGAAATATCCTCTGGGACGACCCAAAATGGCTCAGATTATTCTAGAATTAGCAAATGTGTCCGACAACCAAATGTGTTTATCTGAGACACGAGCAAACCCCGGAACAGCTCGTCCCTCAGCTGAACATGCTTGTCGTTTTCACGTTCTGCTTTTCCTCAGTCTTTAGATGACTGCCTCACTTCCTGTCGTCTCTGTGACCAAAGAGATGATGATGGTGAAAAGCATTGAAAATAAAAACATCCGTACCTACTTTCAACGAAAGTTAGAAACGGCACAAAAAAGCCTTTTCTTTAAATTGTGTGTGAATTTGGAAGACGAGTATTTATCTGTAATTTCAATGTAGCGTTTAACATTTTGGTGTTTATTCACTTGTGGCTTCAAATGTGTGGGTCTGTTATCGGTACCAAGGTCTACAGAACCAGCCACAGTTTACAAGTGAGCATAAAGTTATTCAGCTTCGCCTTTTCCTGTGCACTGCTGCCCAGCTGGCTGATAAAGCATGTCCCACTTTGTTGTAGGACTGGGTGATGTGGTTAGAATCGATAGATGATACATCCCATCAGTCTATCGATAATTATTGTTTTGTTTTAAAATATTCAAAAGGCTGCTTCCTCTCAAGTCTGTTACTTATTCCTACTGCTACATTTTGGCAGCAGTAGGAATAATGGTTGCTTTTTTGTTTTAAATATTTATATAAATGAGGTAAAAACACTGCATTTAAACTATTTTTTAAACTAATTGTCCAATATGTATTGGTGTTTGAGGCGTGATGAGGAGGTGATTTAAGAGTTGGCAGCAGATGTAGTTTGTTGGTGGTGCATCCAACAGGCCAGTCACTACATTATCCTTCATAAATAGCAGGATATATAGTTTGTAAATGATGAGCTGCTTTCAGCACAAAATTGTATGCTGCAGGCAAATGTCGTCAAATGGATTAACCAGGTCAAAGACAGTAGTCTGAGCTCTGATGACTTGCATTTGTTTTTCAGTGCATCTTCCAAACTCATTATTATATTTGGCCATGGTGTCATGTCAAGGAATTTTTTTTTTACAGATTTAAAGTGTCCTCTACACTGCTGATGGCAATGAATAAATCTGAAATGATTGAATAAAAAATGGCAGATTTGCAAAATTGGTAAACTGGAAGTCCATGACCTTGTTCAGCAGTTCCACAGTAAATACTGTGATGGGTCAAAAACTGAACAGATAAAAAATGACTCAAACAAAATGCAAAGCTATCTATGCAGCTCTGGAAGACACTAAATTCAGCTTTTCTGCTCTCCTGGAGACTCGATCCATAACAAAATGTATTTAAGAGCTAAAAAAAAAGCCACAACAGAGTGTGGAGGGTAGCCAGTCTGCCTTCTAGCTCATGTCTGCCAAGTTTGCTGCAGTTCTAGCTGTAGATCCGGAGGCTAATAATAATTACAGACTTGTCATCTATACCCAACATTTCAACCAAAAAAGATTATAAACTTCAAAAAGCCTTAAGGAATTTTAGGAACTAAAGTCGGTGATGGTCCTCTGGAAACCGCTGGGAGCCATTAATGCTGCGCTGCATTATGTCTTAAACTGCTTTAAAGGCCGTCTTTAAATGTGGACCGTGAAGATGTGGGATATTTCTATAAGCATTGGCCACCTAATGACTCACACGGCCAGCAGGGCAAGAACATTCCTTAATGCTCCCCTTCTGACACTCGCTGTTTAGTTGCGCTAATCCTGCAGCTGCCTTTTATAATGACGGCGTATAAATATAGTTATTATGAAAAGCCTTTTATAACCCTAAAAGCCAAAGGCAAGTTAATTTGGTGTTGGCCGTTTCATGCTGTCAGCACTCCCAGGTTTAATCCGGGTCACCGTGCCAGCCTGACGGGAGAATGACTCAAGGATTTTTCTCCCAGACGCAGACTGAGGTTAATCTCTAAAAATATTTTTGTAAACTTTTCATATGAATTGGCTGACACCCGCTCTTTAGACGGGTGTCATCACACACCCCCGCTCCGCTCCGTCCTGCTGTGCGCCCGTCTCTTTAAGAGACCGCCCGGCAGCGGTTAGACTCTCCCAAGACATGAGTTGGAACACAGACGGCGCTGTCACAAGACTGCGTAACAAACCAAACATTCAGACTCAGAGCTGTGAGTGGAGGACATGTTTTTTTGTTGTTTTTTTTTCCCCCCCTTCACTGTCTTTGTCTCCGTCGCTGGGTCAGAGGGCAGTTTGGGATTAAACTCCCTCTGACGTCATGTAGCTTCCCACATCCCCATGTGTCTTCTGAACTTTCCTCCTTTTCCTTTGTGTTTCTGTTTTTACTCCAAGAATAGCACAACTCCTTCCTTTGAAACTCCTGTTTTTATTTTGGAGGGGTTTTTTTACCTCTGTACTTGTGAGTAAAACCTCCAAGCTAAAGTATTTCTCATGCTGTCTGATTGCTTCTTGTCCAAGTATTTAAAGAGCAGTTGGTGTCTGGACATTTGTTTGCCTTTCACAAACACTCAGAGCAGCAGCAGGTAAGGAGCGTGGCCTTGTTTGCTTTGTCTCCAAACTCCACTTGTGCGGCTCCTTTTAACCCACCGCCATCATGCCACCGGTTGTCTGTCACGGAGTTGTATGAAGCATGTCTTTTCTTTTTGTTATCTTCTGATCATTGTTTAATGAGTCAAATAGGGGTTGTTCAAACTTAAGTGAATTATTGTGGAAAAATTATATATTTTCAATGCAATGTCTTGGAGAAATGGATAACACTTTATTTGAAGGGAGTGAATAAGACTGTCATGACACCTTCATGAACATGACATAACGCCTGTCATGAACATGAATAAGCCTTCATGAATTTGACTGTCATAAAGTGTCATTCGGTAAATTCTGACACTTTTAATACAAAGTTGACATTATTCAAAATGTCTTTGTTATGACAACTTGACATTAACCAAGAAATCATTACTGTTTAAACTTTACCTTTAATAACATGGTTACCTAATTTTTAAAGTGCAATCATTAATACTTTTATAATTTTATATCGGTAATGATTTCTTGATGTCAAGTTGTCATAAAGGTATTTTGAATGTCAACTTTGTATTAAGTGTCATAATATACCGAATGACGCTTCATGACAGTTAAATATTCATGAAGGCTTATTCATGTTCATGACGGGTGTCATGTGAGTCTTATTCACCCCCCTTCAAATAAAATGTTACCGAGAAATGATATAAACATCTTTGTAGCCGAGATTGAAACTCTGGACATGGATTCAGATTTGATTATTTTCTCCAGATTTATGTTCTGACTGAACATAAAGAAACAGAACATTAGCAGGTCAGGTTTACAAAAGAGGATTAGGGCCACTGAAAGACTTTAATCTCAGAATTTTGATTTTAATATTCTGAGGTCAAAGGTCAGAATTCTGAGATCAGAATCAATTCTTTTTGTTTTTCTGTGACCCTAATCTTCTTGCCCAAAATAAGCTAATTAACCATGAAGAATTTTTTTGATTGGTCTAAATATGCTGCAGCAGTCATATGGCACATTGGACTTCTCATGGCCTTGTATCAATGACTTTCTGTCAATGCACCAATAATGCTTGTCCCTTTGACAAATTCTTCCATCTGAGCTGCGGATCCTTGCAGCTCCTCCAGAGCCGCAGTGGTTAAAGACGGCCATGTTTCTGTAGGAGATCCATTGTCTTTCCATTTTCTCAAAATCTCACTTGATGTTACATTTACTGAAAGTTATTGATGCAGGCCTCCTGTTCTTGAATGAATACGGTGTTTTAAACCTAAACGTGTGCAAATAACATTTTAGTGCAGAACTAAGTGCATGGCGTTACAGTTTGTCACACTACTTAAAAAAAACATCAACTAAACAATACAGAGCACTCCCAGCTGTCACCAACATCCTCCGTTTGAAAGCGCCAGGGTTTCACATGTGATTTGCAGCAGCGATAAGGCATTCGCTGCAGCTCGTTTTACACTAAACTCAATTCCTCATGCTGGTGCAATCTGAAACGACGTCAACCCGAATGTAAACGTCACCGCTACTGGAGAAGAATCGGGTTCAGTCCAAATGCGGCCACCTGCAGCGTTCAGTCGGACCAAATGTTGAGGAGCATGTGACACCAGAGGAGTTCATTCAAGGATAACTCGTACACTGGATTGTCTGTTTATCAAGATTGTGATTTAAACACATTTTATACAGTCTTAGTCAAAACACTTCTATTGTGTATGATCTGTCTGTCCAGGTCCCTGTTCATCCTTAGTTGGAAAAATGTTATCTAAATAACCCATCACTGAAGTATTTTCAGACTACTTTGTCTAGTGCTATTGGCTGGTTGGTCTCTCTCAGAACAGCTGTACGCCAAAACTAATGAGTCCATTAAACAGGTGGACTCGACACAATTACTTTTAAAGGCAGGTGGTTGCACTGGATTTATTTTTTCAGTACATATCGCATTGCAGAAAGCCATATTTGTCCCTTTTCTTCCTCACATTTGAGGACAAAAATGTTATTAGAAATGTGTTGGTCTTTGACTTAAAATGCCCTTGTAAAACCTTAAAGCTTGTGGTTGTCGTGTGACAAAAGTTAAACTAGCGGTTTGAAGCCTTTTACAGGTGCAGAATATGTTTTATGCTATTACTCAATTGCATAATTTTCTTACCCTGACCTACTGATTTATGCAAGTTTGTATGTTTGACTTCAGTGAGTTCATTGTTTCATCAGTGTTTGAGGAAATAAATGAAAACATGATGAGGAAACCCACAGTTGTAACATTCTGGACTGCTGCTTTACATCTCTGGAATGTTGAACAAACCTAACCTGTTGAATTCCCCCAAAATATGTGAAATGCTAAGGCAGTTCATTGAATTTGAAGCCCTGATTGTTTTTGGCAAGCCCAACTCATTCATCGCGGCGTGTGATTCAGCACCGCTCCTTGATACTTTTATTGGAACATCAGACATTTTTATGAGTACACCCTCTTTCGTAATGTCCTTTTTTTTTTTTTTTTTTTTTTAGAGAGAGCGAGAGAGACGGCGGCTGACTAACACGGTGCCTTCTTCTAATTTGAATCGGCAGCATGTGTCTGAGCGCCGACGGCATCGTGCCTGAAAACCATTTTGTTGACGGAGAAAAGAAAGCGGAAGTGAGATCCAGTGCAGTAGGTTTTTGGGAGAGGAAAGCTGAAGCGTGTCTCCTGAGGAATGCAGAGCAGAATGTCTCGGCTACTCTCGCTTTGCAGTCCCGTCATTGTATGCATACCTTGCCAGTTACCAGGCCTCATGCTCAGAGTACAAGGATCTCTGTGATTGATGGTGATTAGCTACTGGTTTTAATGCCAACCTGTTCACTGTTATGTGTACTGGTAATTTGGTGATTAAAATATAAATATTTCTTTGTGTAGCTGGCATTGTGAACAAGCTTCAAAATGTTTTTATTGAAGAGCTCATGGTTTTCATGCATTTTAATGAATAGGAAAAGCTTAAGACAATATTTCACCTCAAAACGATAATGGCAAAAGCAATTTGTTTAAACATGATTTTGTTAAATTTGTATCTGCTTATGTGGTGCCTTTCATTTGATCTCTGAAATGGGAAATCCAGAATGTGAAGAAAATTATCAAATGTTGACTGAAAGTCTGTTTGCCACCAATCCTGACCCATAATCCAATATGACAAGAAAAATAAAACGTGTCTATTTTATTTGCACTTCTAATTTTAGCTCATTGAATCAATTGTCAGACATTATCCTGTTCAAATTGTTTGTTTTTTTTTGTTTCTCTCTGTTTGCAGAGAATGTTCAGCTGCTGTTCATAGTAGTCGCTAGCTCGTTGATGAGCTATACAATCAGCATATTGCTCACATTTTCTGCCTTGGTACTTTAAAGTGGTTCAGCTGGGTATTATGTTGTATCTAAATGTCATCTTTTTGGCAAAATTAAATAAACTATAAGCTGTGTCGTTAACCAGAAGCTACAACATTGTTTAAGCTAGCTTGGTAGCCCTCATTAGCAACACTTAAATTTAACAGCTAGCTTTACCGTGTGGGACTCTGACAAACTAGGTTAAAACATAAATTCACACCCTGTGAAAACATCTAGAAATAGTTGGTTTAGTGCTGGTCAAGGCTATCGCATGTAGCTCATTTTGAAGTTTGTTCATTGATGTGCTTCAGTGGTTTTGAAGAACGTTTGTCTTGCTGTCCCAGAAGACACTCAGCATTTCATGTCCAATTCTGGTTTTTTTTTTTTTTTTTTTTTTCTTCCTAAAAAATACATGTTAGCCGGTGAGATGGTGGTTTTTAATACTGTCCTCCTGAACTTCTTCAGGCAGTAATTCAGCTTCAGACCCCTTTTGGAGGACGGTGCCTTGAGTTTCTATTCTTCATGCCAAGGTGTTCAGGTCTCTTCTTTGAATTAATCAATCTAAGGTGGTGCAAAAACACAAACGTCCATGATTGGAAAGAGCTGGTAATAAGGCTTCCTGAGGTTTAGCAATGCTGTTGGTTAGCTGGCTGAAAGGTTACAGTACTGCAATTTAAAATGCTACAAACAAAATGGACATAAAAAAATGATTGATGCATGACAAATATTTCTATTTTTGTGTGAATCTCATGAATTATTTCTACCAGCAGTTTTATTATGCCAACCCATGCCTTTTCAATGTGCATACTTTACGTTTCGTGTCCCAAATCGGCCAAATGTGGAGCTTTTTCTTCTACAATTTCCTATTTTGGAGTCTGTAAAATTGTTGCTGAAATAACAGGTTCAACCTGTGGTTGAATGTTGACTTTATCTCCATTAACTGACTAATGTAAACTCTATTTACATAATGAGGCAGAAAACCCTGCAGGCATCTTTATGCTAACAGAAAAAAAATTACATAATTGGGTGGAAAAATGCATGTTTTGATACTTCTCTGCTGCTTTGTTCATCATTATGCCAGAATTCTTAGTTCTTAATGGCTCACATGATGCTTCTGTTCACTAAAAATGGAAGAAAAAAGCAGCCTTTGCCTTATGTGAAACAAAGTGTAAGATATTTATTATCATAGCTAAATGTTCTCCATTTTTGTAACTATTTTTATTCCAGGATCACAAAACCGCTAACGTTTGCCGACTGTGTTGGAGATGAGCTGCCTCTGGGGTGGGAGGAGGTTTACGACCAACAAGTGGGAGTTTACTACATCGACCACATCAACAGTGAGTACATCTCTTTGGTCTCCTTCTTATTGTAGTTGTGCAGAGGATGGTGAGAGGAGCTGAAAGCGTCACTGGAGTTTCCCTGCCCAGGGTACAGGATCTGTTTCAGAGATGCTGCTGGAAATGCGCTTTAATCACCAGCTGGGTTTCCATTACAAATGTGTACAAAACTTTGTCATTATTCAACTAATGTCGAAAAAACACCATTTCTCAATTGCAGTTTTTCCATTAAATAAGATTGTTCACACAATGTCATTAAAAAAAATGCCGCACTACCATCGTACCACTTCCTGTCGTCTTGTCATTTCAGCCAGTAGTAACGTCCGGATGTTCACCTGTGATGTGAAACTCATGGCAGTTTTGTGAATTTCTATTCGACCAAAAAACCTCACCCTAGCTCAAATGTTTTGCCTTTTTTTTTTTTAAATTGCCATGTTCCCATTTAGTGAATTTAATTTCATAATTCCAATCTGCGCATTTATCTGGTCAGTGGAAACTCGGCTACTGTCAGAGAATCCTCAAACCATCTGAACTTTTTCTGGTAAAACAGAACTTTAGCAGAGCTAATGTTTTCCTCTTTTCTATCGGTCATATACATATTTTTATCATAATGCCTAAGAAACACCATTTAGGTGATGAATCTCACTTTTTTTTTTTTTTTTTTTCAAAAACCACCCAGATTGAGAACCCGCGGACACAATGGCGGCAGGAACAGGAGCGCATGTTGAAGGAGTACCTTGTGGTGGCCCAGGAGGCCCTCAACGCCAAGAAGGAGATGTACCTGATCAAGCAGCAGCGACTAGAGCTGGCTCAGCGGGAGATGCTGCGATTGAACGAGCTTTCTGGGGACAACCACTCCACCACCAGCAGTAAGGATCACCAATGTCGAGACTGGATGGAGGGGAGAGAAGAATATATCTGAGGATCCCACATAATCAAATGATGACCTGAGCTCATAATCGGGCATTTGATTCACCGTCGTCACGATAAATTTCAGTTGTCAATTTCAGTAAATAAAAAACTAAATTGACAGTATTATCTGAAATGTTACTTTTGCTACTTTCTCCACTGCATCAATAAATGTCAAATGTGAAAATGCAGTTACTGTGTGCAGTTCAATGACATAAATCACACTTTTAATAAGATTGGGTCCTGAACAGTAGCCTGTTTCAAATGGGAATGTTTTTCCAAGAACTATATTTGTGTTGGTGGTGCCATGCAGTCACAGTAGGCCTGGGCGAGAAGGATTTGGAATTTTATCTTGATATTTTGTGGCACTTTTGTGATAACAGTAAAGACTATAATAAAAAAACTATTTAACTGTATGGCTCTGATGGCATGGTACAGCATCCATAGCACCACAAACGAATATTGAAAAACATTCCCATTTGAAATGATTCTTGCCAGTTACTTAAAAGTGATTTATTTTTTTTTTGTCACTAAATTGCAGCAGTAATCATACTTTTGAATCTAATATTTACTGATGCTCTTGTGAAACACTGGAGAAAATGCAAAAGTAACATTTCAGATGTCAGTTTTGTTTTTTTTCTGAAACATCGATGACAAAATGTATCGTGACGATAAATCAACATCATGATAAACGATACGATGCAGGCCCCCCTGTAAGCCACAGCCATTCAGTTGGCTAAGAAATAAGTAACATAATAATCTGTACCGTTACCATAAAATACTGCAATAAAATTCTAAATCTATATAGCTCACCCTTTGGTGAGCTGTCCTCGTTATCTGACCTGGATATGCTATACTGCTCATAACTCCTCACTCACTGGGGTAGATCTAAATCTATAAAAATTCTTCCAAATCCTCATTTCTTTCCTCACTCCACCCTCTTGTTTTAGCACCTCCACCCAGTTCACCCTCTGACCCCCTCACACAACGCTTCCAGGGGGGCTCAGCTCCCAGGAAACACGAGGAGACCTCACTATTACAGCTCAGCCACTAACGCTCTCTTCTCTCTCCTTTATGCGTCTGCAGCTTTTTCCGGCTCGTCTTCAAGTGCGAAATACGATCCTGATCAAATCAAAGCGGAAATAGCCTGCAAACGAGAGCGGGTGAGTTGCTATCGATGGAGAACAATGGGATGTGGTGAGGGGCGCTTCGGGGGCTCCGGGGTGTGGCCCCTACAGGATACCATGGTTCTGGTCTGGGGCCTCAGGAGGACGACGGTGAGGTCATCATCAAAGGGTCAGGAGAGGCCCAGGACTCGCAGGGCAAGGTTGGACGTTAACCCTGAGATCAATAGCACGGGTCAGGATATTTCCTGGATCAGGGTCATTTTAAAGCAAAGAGTTGTTGCAAAAAATGAGTGGGGGGGTGGAAGTGTCGCTGTTTAAATCCGTCTGCTGCAGCAAACGAGAGCCGTGTTAAAACACGTCCAGATGACGAAGAAATCCCAGATTTTAAAGCTGCATAAGAACTGATTATTATTCCAAAGCCATTCTTCAGCAGGGTGGGGTCAGACGTTCAGGGTTCTGCTAATTTAGGTTTTTAGTTGGTTACATTTTATCAGAGATGCATCGATCAATCACTCAAAGATCAGAATTGGCCCTTTTTTCCTTGATCTGCTCTGATCGGTGGTCAATAAATAAGACAAAATGCCTCAAAACAAAGAACTCCCCCTTATCCGGGTCAATAAGTGCCAGTAACAAACTACACACAGTTGGTCAGAAACAGGTTAGTAATCTGTGCTTTGTTGCATAAATTTGCATTCAGTTCAATTCAAACATACTTTTTTGATCCCAAAAGGAAATCAAATGCTGCTGTAATACTTATTCATTCAATTTTCTTCAGAGTTGTTGTAGATGGTGATGGCTGTGGGCAGGAAGGATCTCCTATAGCAGTCTGTATTACAGTGAATCTGAAGAAGCCTCTGACTGAAGACGCTGGTTATCTATGGTTTCTGCTTTTGCGATGTTAATCAGTTGTAAACCGCCCTGTTGCTATGGTTACACATCATAAAAGATGAGCAAAGTATAAAAAGTATCGACAAAAATCAACCCAGCTGCTCAGCATCCAGAACATAAAAATCTTTTCAGTATGTCAGAGTAAACGATCCACTCCAATGTGCTGCCAGGCTGAGGGGCGCAAATCTAGATCTTCTATTTGATTCATAAACGACCTGAAACGTGTTTCTTCTCCTTTCTGTTTTTCTTTGGGGAAATCTTGATCAAAACTTCAAATCGACCAGTTAGAGACGAGGAAAGTGGAAACTTACCATCATCTGATTGATGCATCTCTATATCTGCTTGTTAGTGTGGCAGAGCGTTACTTTAACCATGATGTTTTTGCATTTTAGTTTTGCCTACCTGTGGCAGTATTGATGCCGTTTGACCACGTTACGCAATTTAGACTAAAATTAACTTTTAGTGATTTAGTGGTAACGCTGTGCTCCACAGAGCTGGAGATTCCTCTGGAAGGTTTCCACGCTTCAGTCCAAAACCTCTTCTAGAGAGAAGGTCTGGGTGTGTGTGTGTGCACCTCTGTACAAACACAGTCGAGCATTCCTCCGTGCCAGTAGTCATGATTCGGCAGTTTTTGTCGGTGGCGGTGAGAGGAGTCCATTGTTCACCATGGTAACCAGGTGCTTGCTTGTGTCCGCAGCTCTCCAGACTGAAGCAGGAGCTGGCCCAGGTGAAGCAGGAGCTGCAGTATAAGGAAATGGGAGTGGAGACCCTTCAGGAGTGAGTGTTTCTCTGCTTCTGTGTGTTTCTGTGTGTGTTCGTTCCTGGTCCACCCTTCCTCCCACAGCCAACCTTCTCCTTCCTACACTTGGCCCGGCTGCTCCCCACCCAGCAGCCTCTTCCCTCTTTTATTCCTTCTGTTTGGTCTCGTCCACAAAGTTCAGTTTCATCCTCGTCTCTGTGTTTCCGTCTCCTCCTCCTCTTCTTCTTCTCCTCCAAATGGTTGCAGATTTTAAGTTTTAAAGTGGCCCTTTAACATATAAAACACCCTTTAAAGTAGTTCCAATGACTGAAAGGAGGAAGCTTCCTAAGATTTATGAATTTGATTCTTTTGTTTTCTTTCTTTTAATGTTTTGCTTTCAGACTCTCACACACACACAAGCGCACACAAAAACCATCTCTCTGTGCTGGGAAGATTTCTGAGCCATTCCAAATTTCATGTTAGAAATAGAAGCTCCACCTCGCTGAGCGAGAGGGGGAAAAGAGAGCTTTTGAGAAAAGCCAAATGGAGGGAGTTTTTTTTTTCTTTTTTCTTTTTGATGGAAAAGGGGACTCCACCTCAGGAAGAGGATGCACCAGTGGAGTGCAGGGAGCCAAGGCTCAGCCTGGAGAGAGGAAGTTGTTCCACGGAGGGGATGGGGAGGGGCGGCTCTAAAGCGGCTTTCAAAAACACAGAGAGATCTGACTGCAAATTCCTTTGCACTTCCTGAGTCCTGGCAAAGAAGTTCCTTATCTCTTAGATAATACGCAACTCAAGTGATTCCCAGAATAGTCAGGAAGAATACACAGCTTGCAAAAAAAGAGAGAAACACGGAGTGCTGCGATGTGTATACGTGCTCGTAGGCGTGTCTGTGACTTTGTTTGCTGGTCTGTGCGCGTCCCATTGTTCTGTGCAGATTGCTTGGGTTCAGAACAGGAGTGACCCTTCAGGCTGTTGTTGTTGTGTTTTTGTATTGTTATTTTCTGGTTAATTTTAGCTGTGATCAGCAATAGAACAAATTGTTCACCACATCAGATAAGCTGATACAGTTTCTGGTGCACACCCTCCACCCCCAAACCAAACCCACTCTAATAATCGTTACTACGACCCTTAAAGAAGTCAGGAGTTGGGGTTTAGGCTATCTTTCATCTTTGCACCTCCTTATCTTTGCGAGTTTCACAAACATTTTCACGGCTTGTCCAGCTGACATCCTGGTGGATTGTCGTCACGCCTCGGCAGACTGAAGGAAATGCGAGCCTATAGGGTGGTTGGCACTGAGTGGTAGTTTTAAAAAATTTTTGTTCTGGGGACATAAGTTTGAACCTCGCAGGCTCCACCAGAGAGTTGGAGAGGAGAGACGAAGCAGAGCCCGTTTCTGGGTCAGGATGGACAGAACCTGCTGCTGAAGGAGATTGAAGTTAGCAGGAGAGCTAACCACGCCGCACCCTCCCTACTCCACCCCTACACAACCAACCCTTATTTTATTTATCAATTAATCAGTTAACGGGATTTATTTTAAAAAATGGCACATTCTGCAGATGTTTCGTTTAACCACTTTCTTATGCAATAGAAATTCATTTAAAAGTGCAAATAACTCAATCCTTTTCGTAGCATTTTCTTTGTAAATGTTAACATAAAACCATGCCACTTTAGGAGTTCTGGGTAGAATATGTTCGCAAGGTTTTTATCTTAAATGAAAAATGTATATATTATGCACACAGATTTAGATTAATTACTGCTTTGATTATGTCTTTATTTCACCTAATGGGATTTTTTTTAGTATTTAGTTAATGATGTTCAGAAGTTTTGGGGAATACCTGCTTAATATGAAAAATGCATGCCACACTTTTCAGATTTATTATCTTTAAGTCAACTTGATTTCAACATTGTTGGCCGCTTGCGTAAAAAAACTTTCTAAATGCAACGAGTCTAATGTGAAAAAGCGTAATATTTGCACACTTGAGGAGGCCTGCAGTGTGATTGGACTTATTCACTTCCTGTTGGCGCATTGTGAGTGAGCTGGCTCTAAAAATCATATCTCGCTTACTAAACCTGGGAAAGCCTGGAAAATAAACCGTTACGTTATTGATGAACGAAACCTCCCACAGAAATTCCTTCTCCTTTACAGATTCCTTTTGTTTTTGCTTTTCTTTGTCAAGTTTAACAAAATGACTTGCGAAAATACAACAGTTAAAATCAGTTTGAAATTGTTTTTATTTATCAGGTAGGAAAAAGATGCGCAATTGTATTTTGTCAGATGTAGCCTAAATAGTGATTCACTTCCACTATCTTCACAGATACTGGAAATGAGTCAAATGAAAACTTAAGAGCTACTCGTCTGCTAAGCGAACATGTTTGATGTTTTCCTTCAGGATTGATAGGAAGATGTCCTCCAGTCAGACGAACTACAAGCTGGACGAGGCTCAGGCCATCTTCAGCGAGCTGCGCAGCATCAAGAAGTCCATCAGCACAGGCGAGAAGGAGAGGCAGGACCTCATCCAGGTGACTGCCTCCTCCTCACTCCACCCACAGCAGGCGCACCGGCAGTTTGCATATTTGATGCTGACCTCTAGTGTCCGTTTCCGTCTACTGTTCTGCTTCCACTGAGTGACGAAACCATCAGACATTGTTAGCTCTGATAAAGGAACTGATTTTGATTGGAGATAAAAACAAACAAAAAAACTGAATCTTTATTTTTTTAAATAAGTAAAATGTATATTAAAAAAAGCAGCATAGGAAAACGTAGAGTGATGTCAGTATTTGGTTTATGCCAAACATGTTTTCTGTCCAGAGAACAATATTCCAGAAGCTCCTGTCTTTACCGGTCCGACCTTCATGTTTCTTTTAAAGATTAAAACTTTTTCTACTTTTACACATCTAATGAAGGTCAAACAAACGGCCTCTGGAAGCTGTTTAAGGGTTTTGTTGATTTCTTTCAGTCTGCTTTCAGGCTGAAGTTGTTTAAATGTCTGTCTTTTGAATGTAAAGATTTATCTGAATATAAATTTTCTGTTTTTCAGAGCCTGGCTAAGCTGACTGCCAACTTCCAGAGCAGCCTGTCCATCGGCGACGCAGCTGGCGAGGTGGCGATCAGCACCACCACCGCCGGCGACCCGTACAGTCCGCAGCAGTACTGCGAAACCGGCTGCCAGACGGACATCATGGGAGAGGTCAGGGGTCACACAACTGCCTTAATATCTGATTTATACGGAGGTCGGCTGTGTGTATTAATCTCATAACGTCTCCAGCGAATAACTTTGTAGGTTTGGGTTGTGCTATCCGAGCTGCAACTATTGATTATTTTTGTAATCGATTGTTCTATTGATTAATTGAACGGTTAATCAGCTAAAATAAAATGGGCGAATTCTCCAAATTTTGTCATTCAACCATTTAAGTTAATTTATACAGAATTGTAAACATGTTAAAAGATGCAAGTAAACAAGTAATTAAAGTCCTGTTTTAATTTAGAAAATGTTTAAACTTTGTAATTGTCTAAAGTGGAATAACAGAACATTTCTTTATTGTACGCTGATCATTTATGGTTTGACATTTTTTTCAATTAATCTATTAATAATTGGACAGCAAAAGATGCTTAATAGGAGATTTTGGTTTGTAGAGAATTTGAATCAGATGTAGCTTAAAACTACCAGAGTTCTGGCTAGAACATATTCAGATGTTTATTTTAATCTTAAACGCAAATATATATATATATATATATATATATATATATATATATATATATATATATATATATATATATACATTTGTACAGTTTTGGCTATATTACTGCTTGGAGTGTCTTGTTCTTTCAGCAAATGGCCTTTTTTGACTCTGTATGCACCAGTTAATGATTAATCAATAACTAAATTAGTTGACAATTATTTCAATAATCGATTAATCGTTTCAGTGCTCATCTGAGTTATCAGGCCATGTTAACATTTTGCGTTCTCCTTTCTTTCTGAAGTATGGTTCCCAAGATTCTTCCCATTTGGTGGATAAAGTCAAGCTCAACTGGCAGTACGAAGAAGCCAAGAAGAAGTAAGTCTGCCCAGCTGTTTGTTTTGTCAGTGGTAGCACCGAGACGCAGAAGCATGCAGCACCGAATCACTAACCCCTGCAGCAACGCACCCCTCCCCCTCCCCACCACCACCTCCGAATACTGCCCCCTGGAAGGGTGGGAGGACGAGTTATGAATAGTATTTGGGTCCATCGGCCGCTGAGGGATGTCTGGCCAGCAGAAAGAGCTGGGTGGTCACATTCTTCACTGGCTGTGCTGCTGCTGACTGTGTGCTGCCTTTGTGTGCTCAGCCAGAATAGGACTGCCCACCGCCCAGCCGCAGCGCACAGCCTGGTCCTCCACAAGGTGGCCCAAAATACAAGCTGTGCTTTTAAATGACGCCATTAGACCACGCTTGACACTGTGGTGTCAAAAAAGGGCTTGTGTGTCGTCTAATTGGGGACACAAAAAGAAGGCCGTGTCATTACACCGGCTCTATCGTAATCGTTTTTATGAGACTCATGTTGCTGTGGGGACCCACCAACAGCAGTGCCAAGCCATGACATCAGAGTCAGAGCAGCAAAGAAGGGAAACTTTCATGCTGAGTCACTTCTTCTGAAATCCAGCTCATATAAACCGATTATTTTATCAGCTGACAGAGCGATTCCCCAGATTGTTTCAGGTCCGAGTGAACCTCCCAGTCAGTTTCCACCTGCAGGAGCCCAGCGCTGTTGACTTCCTGTTGCCATAAATACTTGTTCAGAGTAAACGCATGTTGAGTTCTCCCAGCAGAGTTAATATTGCTCTGTTGATGGTTACAAGTGGCTTTTTAGAAACAACTTTTGTTGTTAAATATTTATTAGAAGTTGATCAGTTAAAAGATTTCTGTTGCTACGGCGTGTTTTTACCATTTTCCATGTCTGGATTCGTTTAGATAAAGGAAGAGTTTTACAAAAACCTGCTACCTAAAATATTTTTCCTGCTATTTTTAAAATTCAACAAGTTGAAAATTAGTGGTGGGCTCAACTAACTAAAAAGGTAGTTTCCCTAACCTTAAAGCACTACACCAATATGGTATTTAGCCAAAGCTAATGCTAAAGTGCTAACTTCAGTTCAAATTATATCTGGCTTTGAAAGATGCATCAATTTTTAATGTTGACATTATACATTGTATGTTTTAAAATTCCCTTAGATGCTGCATTTAAATCTTTTTCTGTCCGTTTCATATTTTCTTGTTTGAAATTGTTGTTGGAGGAAAGAAAACGGGGAACATGAGGAAACAGAACTGTTGTGTTATCAGTCCATTTCAAAATAAGAGCATGAATATAAATGTGTAACAACTACTTGAAGAATCATTACTAGTGAACACAGATGTTGAACATTGTTTAGCTTAAATTTTACAAAGCCGCCAAATAAACTAGCCCTTTAGGATTTACCCTGAAACATTCATTTAGGGAGAGCTAACGTTTTCAAAGTTAGCAAAAGCGCTAAACAAAAATTTTGCTCCGCTAGTAGAGAATCAGCAGAAGTGTGCCCACTGTTGAAAAATAGTTCACTAATAACTGGGCTAATATTATGCTTAGTGCTTTTCCTAACTTTTAGGCTCTGCTAAATACAGTGTAGTTCTTTATTGAAAGCAATGTTTATGATCACTGCCTAAGGGTTAGCGCAAATAACTTTTTAGTTATGACTATAAAGACAGCAACTTTATTGGCATAACCAAACTAAGTAAAAGGAAAAAATATACAGAAATTCTTATTAATAAACACTCAAAAGCTGTTCGGTTATAGTATTAAAACAGTCTTTCAAACAAAATATTAATCATACAAAACTGGACAGGATATGCAGGGATTTAAATTCATAGTTTATACACAGAAAATGAGAAACTGTTTTTGTTTTTTGTTTTTTTTTTATGTTTTGCAGTATGGAAAACTTAAAATGTAATGTACTAAATTTAGTTTCTGGAAGTCTATCTGTTTTTTATTTTTCTGCACCAACACAGATTGTAGAGGTTTTTGAAACAAAAGACTAGGATCTGTATTAAGCTTCCCTGAGTGAACAGCTAAATTAAACTTCAAGTCTGAAGGGTCAGGTTTGCACATTTTGCCAGCTTTCTTTTGTTTTCTTTTGTGCAAAATAACTCAACCTTTTTCAGTTTAGATGGGAAACTTCTGTGAATATCACTTTGTAGCGTTACACTGGCCTGTCAATTTTCGCGGTTGTCTGTCTCGGATAACCAAACACTGAAGTTTGTGGTAACACGACCATCTTCATCATAGCTGATTAAGTATATGGAATAACCGCACAACACTGAAACTGTTAGCTTGTTGATAACATATCTAGTATTTACATAAATGTTTGGTTTCTTTTGGTCTCCTTCTGGACATCAGCATGTGAACTTTAACTGTCATTTTCCCTTCCAACATGACTGAAAAAAGTAGCTGTACTTACCCATTCCTGACTACAAGAGTCCCAAGTATGAGGAGTAAATGAGAGAACTGACTGTTTTGCTGTCCTGTCAGGGTGCAGAGCATCCAGCACCAACTCGCGCAGCTCGACAGCGAGAGCTGGTCGGGCCGCGCCGAGGCGGACCGTGACAGGGACTTCCTGCAGCTCCTGCGCGAGAAGGAGGCCCTCCTGCAAGAGCTCATCCTGGTCAGCAAGCAGCCGCTCGCAGCCGAGACGCAGCAGCAGCTGGAGGAGGAGCGCGCCAAGCTGGAGGAGGAGGTGCAGAGAGCCCACACCATCCAGAGCCAGGGAGCCAATCAGAGGTGAGATGGCAGGAATACAAATCCCTCAAGGCCGATTCTGCTTGCGCGTTTGACGCACCGCCAACCGAGTCGGGTGACGTCGTCGTTGCGCTTTTGTTTCTCCTGCCGACAGGTTGCTGCAGCAGGAGAAGAGGAACGTCCTGCTCAGGCAGCTGCAGGAGGCCACGCGTATCACCACCTACCTTCATTCCCAGCTGAAGAGGTGAGCCGCACGCTGCTGCTTTCCTGCAAAAGCAGTCAGCCTCACATGAGCTACTCGGCTGTTTGACAGCTTTGTTTCATGGCCGGTGCTTCTGTTTGTGTTTGAAGTCGATATTTCATCAAGAATCCTCCCAAAAACAAACTTCCACTCAAAAATACTTCTGATCAGGTCACTTTACAGGAGATCGTTCTTAAGGGGGCAGCATCATGTAAAATCCACTTTTTTTAGCTTTAGATCATGTTATATTCTCTCATCATAAACATACCTGGAGTGTTGCCTTGATTCTTTCTTGCATGTTTGAGAAATCCTTTAATCTTCATGGCAACTATTGGAAAACACCTGAGTCGACCTAGTCCTGCCTTCGAGGGCAAAGCTCCTCCTCAGATGTTTCCAGCATCTGTAGACCTCCACTCAGCTCCTTCAGACTAGCCAGCAGCAATTGGCAAACACCTGGTGGAGCTGCTTAGCTCATTATAGGAGCTACTGCTCAGTGCAACACTAGTAAAGACGTTAAAGAGTTAATAAAGGAGCCATGTTGTGATGACTTCCTGAAGGCGGAGTTTCAGATAAAGCAGGAGTTTCTTAAAGAGACAGAGACCCAATTTCAATTATGAAGTCAAATTCATTTTAAGCCATATTTGATACATTTTCATAGCAACTAAAGTAGCATAGTTAGTTGATTGTGCTATAAAATAACATTATGTGACAGGAATTGCGTTATTCTACCCCTTTTAAAGAGCATTTCTAACTCATGTTGTAGAGGAAATCCATACTTGATTACTAAGCTGTGTTTTTACAGTCGGTGAACTGAGGATAGAGAATAAAAACCCTCTGGACAGTGTCTTCAGAGCTGTCTCTGGTCTGTCCCCAGCCTGTCTGCCAGCTCCCTGACGGTCTCCTCCAGCAGCAGCCGCGGCTCTCTGGCCTCCAGCCGGGGCTCCCTGACGTCCAGCCGCGGTTCCCTCAGCTCCATCAGCTTCAGCGACATCTACGGCGTGCCGCAGTACGAGCGCCATGAGGGGGCAGCGGAGCCCCTCGACCCCCACGTCCGTTACCTGCTGCCCCCGGAGAGCGCGTCCAGAGACTGCTCGGTCTTAAGCCCCGAGTACCTGGCTCAGAGCAAGAGCAAGCGCTCGCACGACACCCCGCAGTCCCTGGCCTCCCTCTCCTCCCGCTCCTCGCTCTCGTCCCTGTCTCCGCCCAGCTCGCCCATGGACACGCCGTACCACTCGGCGCCGCCGGACTGCCCTCTCACCCAGATGACGGAGGAGTACATGGAGCAGGCAGGGCGCGGCCTGCTGGAGGAGCTGCGGGCGCAAAGCGTGTCGCACGGCGTCCTGATGGGCGGCGAGGACATGGCGAGCCTCGCTGCGCTGCACCAGCTGGACATCAAGAGCCAGAGAGAGAGCGGGGCTCAGACGGCCTTTACCTCCACAGGTAGGCGCAGTGCAGCCCTCTCCCCTCCTATAAACTACAGAAACTAATCTGGAATATTCTAGAGCTGCAACTAACAACTTCAGTTTTTGCTTTTTCTATCAATTTATTCTGACGATTAATCGGATACAAAGTTTGGAACACTCTGTAGATATTTTTTGTTGCATTTTAAGGCTTTTTTGTACACAATTAGAAATGCATTAAAAGATGCACATAATTAAAAATTAATAAAATATTTCACTTGCTGAATTGCAACAAGAGAATATTCTATTAGTGGATGATTGATGATTGTGAGAAGCTCAGCTCTTCCTGCTTGACTTGCCATCTATACAGCGTAGTGCTAACCTGCTGACACGACTGTTAACCAATTAAAAATCAAATTCAAAAGGTGTTAAATAATTTTTGTTTTTACAGAAGTGAAGCTAAAGTTACAATGCTACTAGAGGAGTTCTGGGTTGACCATATTTACAACCGTTTTTTTCTTTTATCTTAAATACTAAATGTGTTCTGTACAATTCTGGCTTTGTGCTGTTCTCCTTGTGGTGTTTTTGTTTCAACAGATTATTTTTTTTTTCAGTCTGTATTCTCCAGTTAACAATTAATCGATTTACTAAATTACCTGACGATTACATCTGTAATCGATTAATCTCTTCAGCCAAAGCATATCCAGATTTTCTACTCCTCTGTTGCTAGGGGTGACGCTACGGGGCAACAGCGGCAACCGGAGCAGCAGGAGAGCCAGGCGAGTCTCGGCGGGGGTTTCCGAGGACGCTCTGGCCACGGACAGCGGCGTGTTCGAGGCGTGGGGTAAAAGGTGAGAGAGCTGTTAAAAAGAACATTAACAGGAACAATATGTTGTTGCTGCCTTTGAATTCAAAGCAACAGCTAATCCCCACAGGAATCAGGTTAGTTAGAAATCGATTCAACTACTGCGTGTCCTGAAGTGATTTCTGCAACTTGTTTCAGCATGGAAAGAAAACAGATTTTCTGCGAACCCTTAAAAATCTTTAATTCATTTATCTAAAATCATATTTTATTTATCACTACAGAAGGGTTCAGTGAATGTGCATTTGAAACTGGTGGGTTTGGTACCTCAAAAAAGGTTAAGAACCACTGCTCTAGAGCAAAGATCAGTTTTAGCTCCAGTTGGCTCGAGTTTTTCACCGTTGACTGACTTCTGTTGGCAAACCTGCTACTTTCTGTGCTAAAGCAAACTTTTAAGCTCCGCATTATGAGGGTGAAAGCTGTAGAGCCACACACACACACACACACACACACACACACACACACACACACACACACACACACACACACACGCACACACGGACGCAGTGTGTGAAACACAAAACCAAACAGAGCCCAGAAATGTTCATGTTTTTGCTGCGTTTGATCGTAACGCAGCAGAATCTCACACGACATCGACAGATTTTCATGTCTTAAATTTCATTCAAGGAGGTATTAACAGGGTCTTGAAAATACTTCACTTTGTCTTGCTGAAACCTGCGGATGCGTTGTTTTGTTTCTATAGGCCAGAGGAGTACGACGAGGTTTCATACGCCAAAGAGACGTCCCCTGCAAGCGAGCCCACCCAGATCCAGCTAGGACTGCTGTAAGTCTGCTCTGGTCGAAGAGCGTTTCTAGACGGCAGTCGGGCTGGGATCAGTTTCCTCATGTTGACCTCATGTTGACCTTGTGTTTTCTGTTTGTGTTTTTACAGGTGGGAATCCACCTCTCGGTCTCTGCGGCTGCATGTGCTGCAGCTGAAGAGTCTGAACTGTTCGAATGTTAGAGAAAGCTATAAAGTGTGAGTATTTTCAGCTGTTGCAATTAAAGTGACAATTTTCTTTTGTAAATGCAGAATAGAAGAGCTCAAGTCTGTCTGTACAGAACTGGTTTTCTTATTGAAATGATAAAATATGACTTTAAGACACTGGATGGTTTTTCTGCTCTGATAAGCTGCTCATGTAGATATCAAGCATATTTTGGGATTTTCATAGTTTCTTCTCACACTTGGTAACTTTAAGCTGCAACACATACAGAAATATTCACGCCCTTTCAACTATTTCACTTACCAACTTTGTGTGTTTGACAGACCGACACACACTAGTGCATAATTACTTTTTCAGTTTCCTTTACTGGAATATGAAGTGTTGTGCACATTTCTATTCAAGGTCTTGTAAGTTCTGACCATCTGAAAACATAAAATTTTTCATTAATAGCTTTCTGTTAGATTCTCCCACCATAGCTGTGGATCTCCACTAATTGGTGTCCATTCATTCTTAGTTTTAAATTTGTATGTCTAAAATAAGACCTTGAATAATTAAGAAAATTAAAAAGTAATTTAGTCTTAAATACGTTAATCATGGGTTTTACATTTTTTTTAATGGAGGTTTTTTTCCCCATGGGGACTTTTCTGTCGTATGTAAAATGAAACATTTAATTTAAGAAATATGCTGCAGGGAAATTCAGGAAGTAAAAGTATTCAAATGTTAAATATGATCTTTGATACTAAATGTAAAAAAATAAAATGGATGTTTTGAGCCACACTCCGTACCAGTAGGTGGCGGTAAACCATGCCGAACATTTCTTGCCAACAAAAATCAAAAGAAGATCTTCAGATTTTCTTCAGAAACACTATGGAGATGAGGAAAAAAATCCAGTCTGTCAACCTTAAAACAAAATGAAACATCAAACTACTGTGAATGTTTTCTTCTTCTTCATGTTCAGCATGAACCCTGTTAGATCTGTGTGATCCAGATGCCTGAAGCATCCTCTGGTCTTCCTTGTGCTGTGTTTGCCTGAAGGTATGTGAAGGTCCACTTGATTCCCCTGGACGCCAGCAGGGCCTGTGCGTTCTACTGTTGCACCGCGTTGGAGCCGCAGAGCCAGATGACTTTCAACGAAGGCTTCCGCATCCCCGTCCCCGCCAACGCGCTGGCGGTGTGCGCCCTGCAGCTGTCGGTCTGCTCGCTGGGCCCCCAGGCTCAGGAGGAGGTCCTGGTGGGTCTGACAGGAAGCCGTCGCTGCTGAAGCCGCGTGCCTCCTCAGACTCCCCTCCTGAACCGTGCACCTCCGTCGTTCCCCCCGCAGGGCACGGCCAAGCTGAGCCTGGCGGACTGCGAGGGAAGCGCCGAAATGGTTTACCACTGTCTGCGAGTCCATATGCTGACCGACTCGCAGAGGACCCTCAGCCGCCGGACCCATGACAACCAGGAGGACGAGGCGCGGTCCAGAGCCACGGTAAACGGTCTCAGCCACGTGGATGAACAGCGACTTGCAAAACTATTCACACCCCTTTAACTTTTCCGCGTCAAGGCCACAAATCTGGTCAAAGCAGAGTTGTGCTTATTTGAGAAGCGGCACAAATGTTACACAGGATTTAAGATTTAAGACCTAGAAATATGATCTGGGCAGGTGTAGTTTCATTTTAGCATGTATGGAAGAAAAGAAAGTTATCGTTTAAAGAAATGAACAGGAAGTCCCCATTAGTTTGTTGCAGCCTCTGAATTTGTTCTGATTAGTATTCGGCATTTATCATTTTTATGGTGAAAAACGTGTTGATTTATCACCTCATAAATTTTAATTAACAGTTTAATCATGTTTTAAATGATTAAACTGCATTTAATCATTTGAAACATGATTAAATGCAACTACTGTGAGCAGTTTAGTGATATAAATCACACATTTCTGTAAGCTGCATCCTGTTTCAAATTGGCATGTTTTTCAAGAACAATATTTGTGGAGCTATAATTACCGTTTTTACAGTTATAAAGTTAAACAAAACAAAAAACACTCAATAGTTTATCACTTATCGCTATCACAAGAAGTGTTGTGATAAAATCTTTATTCCAAACATTAGTTCTGATCATATGAAGCTTGAGTTCAACATTTGGTCTACATGGATGAAGGTTTAAATTTAACACGGCACACTGTTCCCACTGTGGAGAACGGCGGCAGCAGTAGCATGGTGGTGGTGGTGGGAGATGAATGGAGCCAAATACAAAAAATACTGTAAAACACCTGTGTTCATGTTGGAATGATCCAGTCAAAGTCCGCACCTAAATTTAGTCTGTAGATATGCAAAGGCTGGCAAAACGTGTAGTAGTTAGAGCTACTGAATACACACACCTTGCTTCTCTGATTTTTAAAAAAAATAAAAAATACAAATGAAGTGTGTGATCCACTTCATGATCACACACTACGTTGTCGATCGCTTCCAGTCCCCAAAGAAATGCACTGAAGGTTTTGGTTGTAATGTGGCAGAATGTGAAAACGACTGAGTGTCTTCAGCACTTTTATACCGATGGCAACAAACTCTGCTGTGTAATATGACTCGCCACCTGCAGGGGGCGCCGTGAGCATGAGATCCGTCCATCACAGTCTGCCCGCTTGTGCAATAGACTGGCTTTTCAAATTTTTAATCATAACGAAGTCCTATTAATACAAGAATACAGTGGTACTGATCCGTGAATAAAGTTGTGATGACACATCAGTGACGTTCCCAGAATCCAGTCGTAATGTTAGGAGAATGAAGCAGAACCCCAACCTGAAAAATAACGAGGAAAGCTGAGCGTCCTGTGAAGTTATACTTTGGTGTCAGTTTTACAGTTAAAGTAATACTCCATCTTCTGACGCGTGTGTCAAACTCGAGGCCTGGGGGCCAAATCCAGCCTGTCGTTACTCTTTATGTGGCCCTCCAGACTCTAGAGCCACATTAATACAACCTTCAAGATAACAGTTGTTTGCTTAAATACTGTTTCTATCAGTCAGATCAAAGCAGTTTTAATTTATATGCTGCCACGTTGCATCAATGTGAAAAGATGCTCCGTGTTTAATTTTAAAAAGCACATCTAATGAACACGCAGCGTTTTATTATTTATTATCTTAACGGGTTTTATCTGTGCATTCTGACCCAAACCAATCAAATGACAGTCTGTTACGGAGCTTCTTCTTTTTTCTTATTAAAGTTCTCCTCCTAATTTTAAGACGTCCTTCTGGTGAAATTGCATCTTTATTGTGCTAATTTTATGATCATCTTCTCGTCACTGACATGAGGAAGAAGAGTTTTAGTGTGACGATGGCGTTTGCTCTCATGTCATAGGACACCATTTCCACCCTGCTGTCGCGCTCCTCCACCCATCCGGAGGAGCGGGGCTCAGAGCTGGAGCTGCAGCACTCGGAGAAGGACGTGCGTGGAGAGGCGACGTCTGAGAGGTGACTGAACGTAAAGTCCTTCTGCTTCCACTGTGTAGGGAGGGGGGTTGTTTTGTTTTAGGATAAAAAAAAACATTCAGACTTCACTCAAGTCTGAATGGAGACCTGAGTGAAGTTCCCCCACCAGTCGTCTGCAGATTAAACAAAATTGGTGCCAAAAGTTTTAATACTATATCAGTTTTGTTTTGGGTCATAAGAGTTGATCTCTAGTTTTTGCAAACCTAAAAATAACACCACAAATAGAAATCTTTTGCTGTGCAGCTGATTGGCGCCATATTACACGTGATTTTGTAAATGTGGACGGGCTGGCTGACCTTCGATGACCTCTGGAAAGATTCACTGAAATATTGAAAATGACAGCGGCACAAACGTTTACTTTGAAGAAGGCGAGAGTCGAATGGAGTCGTTTGCATCAAATAAAGTGTAAACTGGGCGACACGTTTTGCTTTGGATGCAGACGGTCATTTAAAACATGAAGCCATGAACCTGGACGAGTCCGTGACTGGGTGTGATTTGGTGGCTTTTCTGTTGCCTAGGAAACGATCTACTGACGTAAAAGCACATTTGAAATAACTGGAATGTAATTTTCAATTTTTTATTTCCATTCGCTCTCTGTTAATCTCTTTATATAGAATTATATTCATTTCTCCTGTAAGGATAAAGAAGAAATCTAAACAAAAGGATGTAATAAATCAATTAATTTCTTGATCAATTAAACCGACCTCAATACTTTCCACCAAAACTGGATGACAAAAATCTTCAGATATCTCATAGTTCATTTAATTTGTTTGTTGTTTTCTTTATTTATTCTGGACAATTAAAATGTCTTCCAGTTCCAGTATTAAATGTTCATTAGAATTTGAAGTTTATTGATCTTCGAGAATCTTTTGTTGCTTTATTATGCCGTTACCACTATATTACATAAAACAGCATTATCATTTATCGTAATAACCTCTGGGACAATTTATCATCCAGTAAAATTTATCATGACAGATCTACGTTTTGAATTTTAATCACATCTTTGAGTTTGAATTGCTTGAAGTCTCCTTGAGAAAATTCTGCATCATAGATGATATCGTACCATTCATCACCACCTGGGATATCAGGTTAAAGCTGTGTCTTTGTAATTTATTTGTTTTCATGGTGTGTGTGTGTGTGTGTGTGTGTGTGTGTGTGTGTGTGTGTGTGTGTGTGTGTGTGTGTGTGTGTGTGTGTGTGTGTGTGTGTGTGTTTTCCAGGGGCTGGCAGGCAGAGTCTGCACACAGCGACTACAGCAACATCACAGCGTTTCCAACTCATTCCTCGGAGGGTTTGTCCACCGAGGGCGTCTACCTCCCCACCGGGGGGCGCTGCGATCAGACTCCCAGCAGACACTTTTCAGTAAAGGTAAAAGCTGCAGCTGTGTTGAGGTTTTTATTTTTTTAAACTTTCTTCCTCCATGAACATGAGAATTCAGCAACTCCGTGTTTCCAGGTTGAGAAGGCCACCATGACGGAGGCGCCGTTCCCGGAGCCGGTTCAGGTCCGACCCAAAGAGAGAGGGGGTCGCTGGGGTCACGCGTCCCCTTTCATGCGGGGCAGCACCATCGTTCGTTCCCACACCTTCTCGCCTGGCGCGCGGAGTCACTACGTCTGCAGGGTGAGTTCAGCTCCGAAGTGAAATGAAACAAACCGTAAACTGTGTGTGAATTATTCTCTGGTCCTGATTTAAATGTTTTTTTGTTTTTTTTCCAGTTATATCGCAGTGACAGCGACAGCTCCACTTTACCAAAGAAGTTGCCTTTTGTCAGAAACACCCTGGAGAGAAGAACACTCCGATACAAGCAGGTGCTGAAACTTTACAAACTTTAGTGTCTGTCAGGTGGATTTTAAGTGAATGGTTTTTTTTTTTTATGAAAAAAAAAAAGTTTTTAAATCCTTGGTGGCAGGACCATGCTTCAGCAGGAATACCATAGAGTTGATAGAAGAAAAGATGGAGCTAAATGCAGAATAATCCTAACTTATTTTTAAAAAATAAAGTTGAGAGTCTCAGGTTTGTTTACTTTCTGGCACATTTTCTTTTTGTCCCATGAGCCAAAATCAAAGTTGAAGGGACTCACTGACCATAAATGTTCAACTAATTTTATATTGCGAACGCCTAATTAATTTACTTGCAAAATGTTTCATTTTTAATTCATCAATAAACTACACATGCAGTGTTCTAGTAAAATGTACAAAGTAGCCAGATGTGGGTAGAAAAGGAATCTGTAAATGATGAAGATCATGCGCTAATTAGCCTAATATAATGAACACATGCATAAAGTAGGGCTGTAACTAACGGTTACTTTAGTTAGTAGTTAACTACTTGATTATTCTGCTGATTAACTGATTATTTGGCACTGTCTGCCAAATTTTCCATTTGAGTGTCTTTTATATAATATTAGAATTGCATTACAAGATGCAAAACTCAACTTGATTCCTTTTTTCTTTTTTCTTTTACAGAATTTGAACCAGGTGAAGCTAAAATAACTCTTGATGTGTATTTGGTAGAGAATGTTTACAAAGCTTTTCCCCCCTATCTTAAATGCAAGATATATATATACATATATGTTTTTGTACACTTTTGACTGACTTACTGCTGTGTAGTTCTTTCAGCTGTTTTTTTGAGTCTGTATACTACATTTAACGATTAATCAATTAGTTGACGATTGTTTCAATAATCGATTGATCACGATTAAGCTGATTGATAGTTTTAGCCATAGAGTGAAGCTTGTTGGATGTTTATCAAATTTGCTGTGAAGTGAAAATTCAACCAAAACCGTAAGCAGTTTTTTTTTATATTGGTCTGTCACATAAAATCCGAATAAATCCTTCCAGCATCTTTGTAGGCTGTGTAGTTCAAGACGTGCGTTTGTGTGCGTCAGCAGCAGTCGTACCGCTCCTCATTGGCCGAGCAGCCAACGCGGACCTCCCTGGACCTGGAGCTGGACCTCCAGGCCTGCAGGACGCGTCAGCGGCAGCTGATGGAGGAGCTGAGCGCCCTGAGGGAACTCAAGCTGCGGCTGGAGGAGCCACAGGCCAGCGACGCCAACGAGCTGCCCTCCTGGGCCCTGAGGGACGAGCGCTTCCGCTGCCTGCTCAGAGAGGCCCACAGACAGGTAAAACCCGACATGGCGACGTTCACGCGAGACCGCTGCCTGAAAACTGACGGCTATTTTCGGATATTGAAAAGGGAAAAAGTTCCAGTTTTAAGACGCCTTGAGTCAGCTGTAGTTGCAATCCATTTCCGCTGTGGTTTAGCGTGTTTAACGCTCATTCGCTTTCCTTTAGCTTCCACCTCGCTAGCTTACGTCTCATTGTAAACAGAAACCTGTCTCCCATGAACAAAGTGTCCATGTAACATTTATTTCCTTGTCAGGAAGTGGGCTACTCTGAACAGGTTAAGTAGCAAAACACAGCACAATGTGGTTTGCCGTTGTTTTTAACAGGCCGTTCATTTGTTGTATAAACGGTACAGCAGTGCATACCGTTTATGCACACACTGCTGTACCGTACCCCATGTGCGCTTTCGTAACTGCTGCGTACTTCACACCAGCGCCATTGAAGAGATTTTGTTTTGAGAAAGAGCACGATACGATGCTTATGCTTATACGGACTGCTTCTCACCTCCGTGGGGATTGTTGCAGAAAAGTTTCGCTTGCGGGGGCTTTGATTGCCCCTCAGCAGCAAGTTGACTGTGGTGTCGCCCCCTGCAGGCCAACCAGAGCAAGCAGGAGCAGCGTCAGGAGGAGGCAGCGGAGAGGAGGCTGAGGAAGGCTTCCAAAGAGGTTCTGCAGATGAGAGGGCAGAACCAGAAGGAACCCCTGCCGGTGCAGACATTCAGGTTGGAAAACAAATTCACATCTCTTCATTTTACATGAATTTTAATGCATTCTTTTTTTTTTCATAAAACGTTTTGCAAAAATAGCTTTGTTTGCCAAGTTTCCATCAATGTCTGCTTGCAAGCAGCTACAATTTCCCTTGTTAAAACAGCAGTAGTTTTTGTTGGCAGACCAACCCTGCCGTAAATTATTGGGATATGACAACCAATTTCAGGCATGCCACTGCAAGAAAACGGAGACCAGGAGTATTGCTTGGCTTTTCCTGTTTGTTAAAAACAAAAATCCAGCATTTTAATGCTAGCAAATTAGCTTCACCGTGTACACAATGTGCCAACTGTGTAGCCAAATGAGCATTTTAGCCAAATCATAAGTGTTTTTCAGCTCTAAACTGTTGTAAACTTGAAAGCTAATAGGTTTTAATCATATCAGATGATTTATGTTTAAGTGGGGATGATGGGCTGAAAAGATCAGCACTTTATACGAAGGTGTCCTTTGTTATTAGGCAACTTTTATTCCAAAAGACAGGTGTGACTGAAAAATGGTAAAGTCTGACAGATGCACCAATCTTAAACATGATGCTGGGGTGTGATCACAGATCAAGTGAATGCTGTCTTGCATAGTCAACAAGCCTCTTATTCAGAAAACATAACGTTGCCAAAACAGACCCAAACATGAAGCTGACACATTTTTCCAAAGTTTTAAGGGAAGATGAGCTGCTTTGATTTCCTTTATTTTCCCCTTCTCGTCACGTACCCAAAAAAGGTCAAAATAGTTGAATGTTGCCTGAGCTTTTCATCTCTGCAGCTCCTCCAGAGTTACCACGATCCTCTCGGCTGTTTCTCTGTTGCTCACAGATCTACCATATGATAAATTGTCACGACTAAATTGTTCCATAGCTTGCCACTATCAGTCTTTGCAACAGCTGCAGAAAATAGGCTCAGTAAAATGTGTTGGCTAAACTCTAAAAGCTCACATGAATTGTTTAGGTAAAGGTGGAAAAGGATATAAAAATAAAGGGGTTAACTATAAATGCACGCCGCACTTTTCAGTAACAGGTTTTGCATTAATCTGCTTCATTTTTTTTTTTTGCAGAGAGAAGATGGCTTTTTTCACCAGACCAAGGTTCAACATACCTCCTTTGCCAGCTGACGATGTATGAGGCTCACCTCCGTATTTTGTGACTAAACATGAAGTATTTGGTTTTTTTTCCCCTGAGCTCATGAAGTACAGAACAGTTTCTGTTAACGATACCAGACATGTGACCTGCAGATGATGAAGACCTGAATGTTTTTGACATTTTCAGAAGCCTTTGTGTGCCTTTTTTTATGTTTCTTTTTTTTCACAAACGCCACACTGTTCTTTACCACCCGGCTGTGTAATTCCTTTTTTTTTTTTTTTACCCCACGGGTGAGACGACGGTTTTCAGACCTGGTTTCTTTCTGATCCTACTTTGGTTTGTGCTTACAAAAGGGTGGAAGACGGGAACAAAAGTCAGTTTGGACAAATTCACTGTACTGTAACTTATTTTATAGTACTTTTTTTTCTTTTTTTTTCCTTGAAGGAAATGAAACACTTCCTGCTTTTGAAATGTATTTTGTAGCTTTTGAACAAATAGCACTCCAGTGTTTTTACAACCAGTAAAATGAAACTATTGTCTGATATTTGTTTCTGTTACTTAAATCTTGAGATATTTACATGAAAAATGTGTGTAACCGTTTATTACAGATGCCATTGTTATTTTGTCCTTAATAAAGTTAATATTATTTCGTGTACCTTTCAATATATATGAGACTGTATTCATATCTTTTTAAATGTTAGGAACATTTTGAATGAAGATAAAAGCCCATGAATCTGCATGTGAACACCTGCTGTCGTGCATTTCAGGTGCAGAAGGTTTTGTTTGTTTGCTGGGATGAACAACACCTAACACCTATTCTGCCGACGCAGACGTTTTAATTAATTTTTTTTTTTTTTTTAGCTTCAAGTGTGTCACACAGCGTTACATGCAGATTCGTCTCAAACCACACACGGGTTTTGATGACCCCGTTTTGAGTGCATTTCTGCCGATTCTTGAGAAGTCGTACCGCACAGCTGCGTCAGCTGCTTATCTCCTCAAGACTTCCTGTCGAGGCGTTTTTCTATGCGAGCCGATGAGAGGAGTGCCGCCGGCCCCGAGGAGGGGAGAAGCAGCGAGACTGGATTTCTGCTGCACTCCTTCTGCAGTTTACAAAAAACACAATGTTCCCATAGCTTGCCACTTGAAAGAAGGGGGTGAGGGATACCAACATCCCTCCAGGCGAAAAAAAATCCAGGCCTCTGCTTGTCTGATCGACAGTAATGAGGCGAGCCAACTCGCCGACTGCCGTCGCTCCCAGGGACAAATGTACAGTGAGGTTATCTTTTCAGCAGCTTAATTTAATTTATGGTTAAAATCGAAACGATGACAAATATGTAGACAGTAAAGCAATAAAGCAATGGTTTAAAAAGTAAAAAAAAAACAATTTTTAAAATAACTAAAAACAGAAGGCGTTTGAAGTGATCAGGCTGAATAGAGATCCTAGAGTCACTGAGTGATAGGAGAACCAATCTAAACATGATCTGACTGCTTTGATTTGAAACAAAAATTATCTCTACTGCTGCAAAACAAACATCTTTATAGTGAAACTTTAGTTTTTAATCAAACCTGAGAACTAAAATTACTTGGGGGGGGGGGGGGGGAAGGGGTTCCCCCTTTTTTAACCCCCTGGAGGAAACCTTTCTCAGCCTT
>NW_015112623.1:756899-765723 GCF_001443285.1 Poecilia latipinna | reverse complement strand
GGGGGGGGGGGGGGGGGGGGGGGGGGAATGGATTCCTCATGTTGTAACCCTCTGTAGGAAACCTGTATCAGCTCTGGTTCTGACATTCCTTTAGTCAGACTATGTGCTTCTCCTTTGGTTTTTTGTAACAAGAAATTTCTCCTTGTAAGCAAGAGGGAAGTGTATCTTCTTTGGGCCAGCTGACAGGCAGTGCAGGAAATGGAAGTGCTTACAGAGAAAAAAATCCTGCACTTTGTCTCAAAAGAAAACCCCTACACTTTACACAAACTGAGAAACTGCAGCGATTTTGTCTCTGTACTAGACGTCACTAGTTTTTTCTCTTTTTTTTTTTTTTTTGTTTAACCAAGTTGCACATTTGTGACTTGCTTATAAAAATATTTGAATGAGATTTTTAAACAGTTTTTAAAAAACAAAAGCAAACTGAACAAGATGTAGCAAAGAAAAAAAACTCCCCAATCCACGTTTCACGTTGACAAACACTTTTCTCTTTGTAAATAAAAGAAAAAGTTAAAGAATCTACAAAAGCACCTGAGAGTCTTTACAATCACAGATTAAAGGAGGACAGGCGCGAGGACAGCGTCCCTGCTTGTCCCGGTGGACGGGGGACGCTGTCCTCGGGTCAGCGCTCTAGATGGGGATGGAAACGATGGTCGGCAGTTCCCCGATGGGGGGCGGGTTGTACTTCTCCACCCTCATCAGGCGTCGGAGGATGTCGTCTCGATCGCGCGGCCAGCCGTAAACGTGAGTGTTCTGGAGCCAGTTGGGAACGTGACACTGTTAAAAAAAACACAAATCGAGACGCCACAAGGTTTTTATTTTTCTCCTCCTGTAGATTCGTGTTGTTACGACGATCGCAGCGCTTACCTTTTTAGCCCCGGGAAACAAAATGGGAATGAACCTGAAATTCTTGCTTCCGTTCTGGATGAACTCATTCTGAAGCTGAGCGACACACACACACACACACACACATACACATACACATACACCAGTGAGTCCGGGTTGTGTTTTAAAGACGAGCTGAGAAGCGAAGGCGACTCTGACCTGCTTGTGGATGTAAACGGTGTTGAATGTCCTCTCGTCGTTCTCCAGGTCGAACGGAGACGTGGTCACCGTCTCGTAGTACTTGGGGCTGATGATGATGATGATCAGGTACTCTTTCTGAGGGAGTGGATAAACATTATAATCAAACTCCACTGGAGGACGGCTTCCAAAGGCAAGTTTACTCTTGCTCCGGATGATGCAACAGTCCATCAAAGTGATGAAGAGAGTTTTACCTCAGACAGTTTTTTAATGTGTTTCGATTCCATCTTAAAGGTGTTGACCTGCTCTTACCTCGCTCAGGTACCGCTCCATGAAGTCGATCTTGCTTATGCTTCTGTACTGCTGCTCAAAAATGTCAATCTAGAACAAAGACATTTGTATGTCAAGCTCTTAACTAATGGAGGTCCACACAGTCAGAAACAAGCATTTATTGTTGAAAAGTGTTGCTATAAGCAGGGTTGCAGTGTAAACTTCAATCTAGAAAAACTGGAATTTCACTTGGTCTTTATTTCTCCCCCCCCTCCCCCCCAAGTCTGGGTAAGTGTTGATCAAAGTCTGACTTTCTTGAATTAATTTCATATTTAATTACAAGAAAGATAAAAATTGGAATTTCCAGAAGATGAACTCCTAATCAACAATCACTGTGGTTTTGGAGCTGATGACAAACACATTTAAAGGTTAAAAAAAGGGTCATTTCACTTTATTTGGTCCAACTTCTGGTTGTTAAGCTAGACCCAAAGTCTCCAGCTGAGATGCCAAGCAAAGTGTTGATCTTCCTACTGTTTATATTTCATTTTAAGACAGTTTCAGAACAAAAAAATAAATAAATAATGGTGGAACACAATTAATATAACTGGTTGTGTCTTAAGCTTCAAATCAAAGAGGGAATTATTATTTTAAGATTTTCTCATTTTTTGTATTGTTTCCTCCTCTTCATCGTTTATATCAATTATTATTTCAACTTTATTTTCATAATTTAATTTTTCCTAATACTTCATTGTAATCAGCTGGCTGGGCCTGGGGAAAAAAAAACAAAACAAAACATGTTCCTCATTTTGGTTAGAGAAATGACAAAGTAAATTTAGTAACGCAGAGCCTCAGTCTGAGTGAAGCGTAAGGTAGGCATGAAGGGAGCGTGTTGGCATGGCAACATTAACAAGGTGTGGTCAGCTGTGTGTGGTCGGGACGTCCCGTCCCACCACATGTTCTCTGATCTTAAATGTTGGCGCTCTAGTAAAGTTGGTCTGCAGTGTGTAACCAGGTAACACCATCACCGCTGCTTAAAGCTCTGATCATTCTGCGATGCATTCACTTGCACTCAGACATCTGACGTTTCCTCATGAAGAACCTGTTCACACGTTTACATCCAACAGAGCGACAATATGTGCTTTTAATTAATAATAAATCAAACATTTTGAGTTGGGATGTTTAGATTTCTAATGAGTATTGAAGTGAACAGTCGCTGCTTTGTTTTCCATTAGGAAAGTCAAATAGCCTAAAGTGTAGCCACAAAAAAAAAAAGTCGGTTGCCACATACGTGAGTGTCGAAGCCGTTGTGTCGCAGCAGAGCCACAAACTTGATGATCTCGTTGACGTGTTTGTCGTTGTCGGCTTCGTATGTGACGAAGACCCGCCCTGCATTCAGAGACAGACAGTTAGAGGCGGCTCTGCAGCGGCACCGGCTGCTGCTGCAGAGCCGAGACTTACTCTGCTCCAGAGAGAGCGGCGTGCTGTACGTAGGGTGTCTCTCTTTGACCGGGACGTTGTGGCCACTGCAAGGAAACACAAAGCACTTCAGGGCCAAACTTTGTAATAATAAACACACAGTGGTTTAAAACTCGAGCAGCGGTGTCGACGTTAAGGTGTCTGAACATTTCACTGCGTAACGCAGACTGATCAAATGATCTGTTTTGGTCTAAAAGCCAGCAGAAAGTTTTAGGCTTGACACAAAATGACAGCGAAAGGTGAAAGGTTTCTGCTGCAGCAACAAAAGTTGAACATTGTTCGACTTTCTTGTGTTGCATCTATGTGTTTCAGCTCGAAATTTCACATGCATGAATTACACCATTGCACGAGTTCCACAGGAAGTGAATGGAGAAGGACGTTTCTAGATTAACGTTTAAAACGAAATGACTTCCTATAAAACTCCCTGAATATAAAAACCCGGAAAACGGGAGAATCTTCAGACGTTTGGTTTGAGATGATAAAATATTTCCTGAGACATTTTTTAAACACGCATACGGCGGCGGGTTTTGGTATGGGGGCAGTTGCCCAGGGCGGCAACTGAAAGGGGTGGGACACCCAAAAACCGGAAAATAAAATGTCTGATCTGTCAGTTGTCCCCTGAACAAGTTTCCTTCTCTTTGTATGCATGTCTAATGCAGAAGGTTTCCCTTGATTGTTGTTGATAACTGAGAGACTACCTGCTTTCTGCTACAAGAGAAACTAACAAAAAAAAAACTAAAACAGATAACTGCTTCCATTTTAACTGGTTGGAGTGCAGCAGGAGGAGGAGGTTGCCTGGGGCAACATTGCTGCAAAAACCACATATTTATATTTCAAGCATTCAAAGTCAGGCATGTTGATTAGTCATGATTAATCACAGCATGAGAGAGATTAATCAGATACATTTTTTAAATCAAATGCCAGCACTAAACTCACATGTGTGTGAATCCAGCTCCAGGGATCCTGCACTCTTCTGGGTCTAACGGACAAAAGACAGAATCAAGCAAACCTGCCAACTGCACACAGAGCGAGGCTGAGCGAGGAGGACCTGACTTACAGTACGGGCTGTAAGCTGGGTTGTACTGAGGCCAGGCGCGGTTGTTGGCCACGGGCCGCCTGCTGAAGGCGTCCGCCGGGCACAGAGCACAGCAGGGGGGCCCCTGCGGCGGGCACGAGTATGGCGACAAGGTGTGGTGGTAGAGCTCGACCGAAGGTGGGTTGGAGTGCAGCGACAGCGGCTGCTCCAGGCTCATGTGGCCGCCGTGGTGGCTGGGGAGGGAGGCGGACTTGTCTCTGGACAGGCAGCTGTCCTGGGAGCAGCTGGAGGAGTAATCCTTGTGGCCCAGGCAGGATGGCAGGCTGCTGGGGTAGCCGGTGCAGCTGCTGGCCAGGCTCGGGTGGAGCATGTTGACCTGGCTGGGGAACGGGGTGGGCTGGCTGTACCCGGCGGGGAGGCTATGGGGCAGCTGGGAGGAGCAGAAGCTGGAGGAGGGGAACGACAGGCCCTGCTCCCGGTTCCACGCGGGGAACGGCGCACGGTCCGAGGGCCGACGGTGGGCGTCGAGGTCAGACGCGGGGTCCACTTTGCGGACGGTGCTGGCTTTTCTCTCCTCTGTGTTCATGGTCTCATCGTCCTCTTCGGGCGTGTTGTGGCAGGTGCTCAGCTGGCTGACATAACTGAAAGCAGAAACATACACTGTAAAACAAAAATACTTTTAAAAATTTACAGTAAATAAGACGGTTAGACTGTGAACTACAAAACATTATCTTACTGTAGAGAAAACATCGAATAAAAACAATTCAAGAAAGATCAATTTCAAGAAATTTTTAGTTATGAAATGTACAAGATACAGAAATTTATTGCGAAAGTCTTTAATTTTTTTTTAAAATTCATAGAATTTTAGAAATTGTAAATTTTAAAATTCATAGAAAAATGCCAGCAGTTAATCACGCTAAAATTAACAGCACTGATGGGCTGAAATGAGATTTAGCTGATGTTTGCATTTAAAGCTACAGTGTAAAACTGAAAAGAAGACTGAAAATTTCATTTTTACAGTGCATAGAACCACAGTTCTCAAACTGTGAGACAATTATTGTTGTTTTTAACCACATATACAAGCTAATTAACTTCTATGTAGAGGAAATTAATAAAAACAGGCAAAAAAAATCACTGATCATTGTTTTAAAAAGCTAAAGGAGTCAGACAGATCAGTGTTTTCACCATCTGAAACTCTCTGCTGCTCTTTTGATTGCTTATTGAAACATTTGTCAAGATGTATTTCACATTACAAAGAGCACAAACTGTCATGGTTTTGAAAACTAAAGGAACAGCACTATAACCTGTAATAAAAATGGAGCTACCAAATAGTTGCAGGGCGAGGCAGGCGTGTTCAGCAACACGCTATGAACTGGTTATCCAAGAAAACAGCCCGACTCATTACGCAGCATCTGTCCTCCACTCTGATCACTATAGACAAAAACCCACAGACGTCCTGTGCACAGTTACACTGTAGCTTAAGCAAATGCAGTAAATGTTAGCTGCAACATTTACTGCATTAGCTGCTAAACATAAAACCAGCTATTAATAAATGTTGGGCATACTTATTATTAGTATAAAAATCTNTATTAAATAATTTTGCAGCTGTAAGAATGACAAATTTAAATTATTTTATATGTTTTGTTTTATATGTTAGCGTAAATACCATGATGCTATTTTTGGCTGAACAACGTGTCGTCATAGCAATATGAGTGTGTGTGACATTCATATCGCAGAGAGAGACTGTTTGGAGTGTGAAAATTCTTGGCTGATATAGTCAAAGTTTTAACTTTTAAGCTGGTTTTATGCTAACATTGTCATGGCTATATTGACATCACAATCACAAAGTTTGCCAATATCACACAGCCCAACTATTTTTACAAGATATTATCATAATGAGGGAAATGTCACCCTGGGAATAGCATCAGATCCAGCTTAACAACGGTCTGCAAGGAAACTAGAGGGATGTGCTAACTGCTACTAGCATTACAAACTAATAACCTGTTAGTGTTTGCATTTCAAACACTAACAGGATATGGTAAATAATTGATATCCATTACATGTGTAAGTGTTTAATATGATGAATCATACCACCAGAAGTGTAAATAAGCGGTTTATGTAACAGCCTGCGTTTTAATCCCAGGGCTGCTGTGTTGGTTTTTGACGTCGGCGTTACTGAAAAACACCAGAGTTTACCTCTTCAACTGTTGGAGACTTCCTGTCTACCTTTTGAGTTTGAAACATGGACAACTCAACTTGAGAGACAAATCTGGAAGCGTCATCCTTCAAACATACTACAGAGTAACACAGACAATAGTGATATATACACTTTTTGCCTTCTGGTTTGTTGTTATTAAAAAGCAAGCACATAAAGGAAGTCCAGGTTCTGTCGCAGTACCGTCTACAAAACGCCTCAGCTTGGTGGCTATCTGGAAACTTTAGTATTTTACTGAACTTGTCACAGAAAGAGTGAGAATAACTGTCCTAGATCACCGAGTGAAACTAAGCCATAATGCTGAACAGAAACGTCCGTTTTAAATCGCAATGGATTTCCAAATGTCCCGAAAAACATTTGATGATTGGACTGTTTAAATCAATAAGGGATAATCCTTTGTTTACGAGCAAAGTCCTTTTTATTTAGGGTTTAAATGCAGGATCATCCTAACCATATCAAAGGTTGTTTCTCCAGCAGCAGCAGGAACCACAGGCCCCAGGGCGCTTTTCATTTCTCTGCCTGAAACGCGCCGACGTTACGCTGAAATCTGTCCTGCTTCCCTAATTTCTTATGACAAAGACAGAGCTCGCAGATTCTTGTTGTTCACGTTGTGCTCACCTATCTGGGACAGGCAGAGAGCAGACCGAGGTGGGCAGCATCGTTGAGCTTATTCCATCTGACATCCATGTGTGTGTGTGAGCCTCCTTTAAGACATGCTTGAACTTCTGTAAAGGATAAAACAAACACAGATATCTGATTCAAAGGTCAGTACAGGCAGAGCTGTGGCGTCTTGCTTTTCTTCTCTGTTTTATCAGCCCACACTCGTGTGAGAGTGTTTGATTTGCATGCGTGCGCACCGGGACATGACAGCGTTTCTTCCACACAGGGGACTTTTCTCTAAGTGAGTGGAGTTAACACATGGGAATCAGGAAATGATGTCAGTCATTTGCGCAGGGGGAGAAATCAAACCATTTAACAGAACAGATATTCACCCGCTGACAGATTTCTCATTTCTGTGTTTTGACACCACTTGGATGTTTCAGATCGTCAAAACAAACTCTTCGAATGATGATTTTGCTCATTAAAAGTTCAAATTTCCCCTATGTTAGAATGTAATCACACTCTTGTAATGATGGGTAACGATGGCCCTTGACAACATGTAATGTTTCAGTTGTTGACTGTGTGTTCTCTGACTTTGCGTTTTTATGATCTAAACCGCCTTGTTGCTGATATGTGCTATAAAAATAACATTTGATTAGATTGACTGATTGATGAATTAGCTGTGATTACCCACAATGCTCTGTTCGGGTTCACTCACCGCATCTCGACCTGGCTACGGCCAGATCTGCAGAATCAAGAGGCGCGTCCCAGAGCAGGCGAGAAACTAATTTATCAGCGTCTGTCAGTCTTGCAAGCGTTACAAACCCATAATGAAGGTTTTGGCCAACCAAAATGATTTCAAGAGTCCTTCAACAGGCCCACAAGGAACCCAGAGACAACATCTAAAGCACTGCAAGCTCATTTAACGTCAGAGTTCATGATGTAACGATAAGAAAAAGACTGGGCAAAAACTGGCATCCATGACAGATTTCCATTTTTTTCATGAAAAATACAAAAATTGAAAACTTTGGAAGGTTTGCCACTTGTTACATCTAGCCGCGTAACGAGTTTTCCTAAACAGCATTTTAGAAAAATAATATCACACCAACAGTTAAACATGGTGGTGGTAGCATCATGGTCACAGTTGAGTTAAACAGCAGGAAAATAATCAAAACACACCAGCATCTCCCCTGCTGAGCGATTAAAAAAAGAAAGAAAAAAAAAAAAAGAAGGCTCTAAAGTGGCTCTGTGAGCAATGTTACCTTAAATAGGTTGTAATGTTTCTCCAGTGTAGCAAAATCAAAACAGCGGGCCAAAAATCCTCCAGAGATGAAAAAGATTCATTTCCAGTTATCATTAACTTTCGATGGCGGTTGCTGCTGTCAAGAGTGGTGCTTATTAGGTTAACAGGTTTGAGTGACAATTACTTTTCCACATAGGGTTATGAAGGTTTGGAAATTTACTCAGCTTATCTGTCTGCTACTAAAATTCGATCTAAAAGTGCAAATACTTCTTTTTTTTCACATCACCATATAACTAATACAATTCTGTAGCACTGCTTTTGCATTTTAAGGAGTCTCTTAAAACATTTCCCAACTTTGAGGCTTCCAAGCTACAAAGCAGCACTGCAACCCAATTATGATAATTATGAAGTCCATGACGACAACAAGAGGCATAACAACTGGTATTCTATTTTTAGACAAGTGGAAAACAAAAGTTTGGCAAGAGCTTCTGGTAGAAGTGATCATGAAACTGATGTTTGGAGGTAATTTCAAGACCCCAACATGGGTGTTTAGTGGCCCGTTTTGGGTTCCCGACCCCACCTTCGGAAAACACTAGTTTAGAGCACTACTTTAAACTAGCACTACTCATCACGTTTAAATGCTCCGTGATGTTAACAAGCATTTCTGTTGACGGGGAAATAAAACGGAGAGCTCTCTCTTCAAATCTGCATATAGGTTATTATCATAAAAGCCGTCTAAGCTAGTTTTAGGTTGGTTTGTCTTCCAACCCCCCCCCCCCCAGAATTCCCGTAAATGAAAATAACACTCGCTGATAACCTCTATGTGGTCGCACAGATAAAGCAGCTCGGTCTTTCCACTGAGGCTGACCCAGATATCGCTCCGTCAACTCGGACTCACTGCTCAACCTTCATGCATCCGTACACCTCCAGACACTTTCTACGAGAATTAGACGAACGAAATATA